>NW_026460184.1:0-67801 GCF_021730395.1 Mercenaria mercenaria | reverse complement strand
AATCTGTACGCAGTTTAAACAATTGCCTTTTATAACTTGTCAAAATATCACGCTTTCTATCTATCAGTAATTATATTGAAATAAAAAACAAATATTCAGCTTTTTTTTTAAATACTATCAAATAATGGGGGTAGTGAGGGAACTAACTGCAAAAGTTAATAAAAAAACGAATAAAACATACATTTCTGATAGGGATCTAACTTCAGTATGTAATGGACATTTTTGTTCTTGAAATAAATCTCGAACAGATAAACGAAAAGCAGAATCACTCTAGGAAAAAAGTACTTTTGATAATTTTGGCTCTTTAAAATAAGTTACTGCGATTGTACTTAAAGTTTATATTTCTACATCTTCACGTCAGATGATGGTTTTGGTCCTTTTACTCTTTATATACTGTAGTAGAGTTTATCTGTCAATCTAAAACCAGACTCTCTAAGCTCCGCCTACATAGTATATTTCATTGTAGTATGAGTAAGAATCTTTATCAGAGTTTAACAAACATGCAATCGTAACTGATCATTAAAATATATATTATTATAGACAGTCTTTATTCATTTAATCTTCCCATACAATTATAACTCGGACACTTTACATTGGCGACGAGGATAGTAACAAAATATTGGATTAAATGTTTAATAAACAGCATTGAAATAACAGTGACATTATTGTAGAAATTCATTCATGAAACACTGATGTTTTACTACTATTAAAATGGCACAGGGATTACCAGTGTTATCTAATTTTGTTGTTAACGAGCCTGCTGTGGACACTAGATGGAAAAAATGGTGTCAACGACTAGAGAATCTACTAATTGGTTTGGACATAACTAATGAAAGGAGAAAGAGAGCCTTACTTCTACATTATGCCGGGGAAGAAGTAAATGATATTTTCGATACACTATCTGAGACAGGTGATGTGATAAGACTGCTCTTTTGAAACTTACGGAATACTTTGCACCAAAAAAATGCACTGAGTACGAGGTGTACAAATTTCGCCAAGCAAAATAAGAGTCAAGTGAGACAATTGACACGTATCATACAAGGCTACGACAGCTCTGTGAAAACTGTGAATTTGCCGACAAAGATAAGGAAATAAAATCACAGATTATCCAAGGATGTCAGTCAACAAGGTTACGTCGCAAAGCGCTGAAACAAGATATAACTTTGGATGAACTGATTCAAGAAGCTCGTGCACTGGAATTATCTGACAAACATGCTTCCGAAATTGAACATGGTACGGGTGAAAGTGCAAACAAGGTTACAAAAAGGAAATTCACACCGAAGAAAATTACTGCAAACAAACCATATGTTAAGCAAAAACAAAGAAAATGTCGAAACTGTGGATTTGAATACCCTCACAAGACAAAATGTCCAGCGCAAGGTAAAGAATGTTTATATTGTCACAAGAAAAACTATTTTGAAAGTGTGTGCCGCTCAAAAACAATGAAATCTAGGAAAACTCACAATCTAAATGACTATTCATCGAGTGATGATAGCGACCAAAGTGACAATTATGCATTTGGACTAACTGTAAATGCCATGTCCAGGAGACCATACGTAAGTGCTTCAGTTAATGGACACAATGTCAAGTTCCTAACTGACACTGGTTCTTCAGTTAATGTACTAGATCAAGAGACGTACAACAAAATGAATCCGAAACCAAAGCTTCAAAAACCAAACATAGAAGTATTTGCATATGGCACCGATTCTCATGTCAAACTTCTTGGGAAATTTGTGACTACCGTTGAAACAAAACAGAAGTACACTACAGCTGAAATTTTAGTGACGGAAGGCAAAAGCGGTAATCTGTTATCGTATCTCACATCAGTAGAATTACAAGTGATTCCAGAAATTCAAACAGTGCAACATAGTAAGGTCGATGAAATTTGCAAAAACTACAACTCAGTATTTACTGGTATTGTGAAATACAAGGATAAGCAGATTGACCTAATAACCGATCCGGATGTACAACCCGTGTCACAACCACATAGACGAATACCTTTCCATCAACGGAAACAAGTCGAAAAGGAATTGAAGCGTCTAGAAGACTTGGACATTATTGAAAAGGTAGAAGGAGCTACAGATTGAGTTTCACCGATAGTGGTAACATCAAAACCAAAATCAAAAACAAATGAAATTAGATTATGTGTTGATATGAGGTTGCCAAATACAGCAATCAAACGAACAAAACACATCATTCCTACATTGGATGATATGATAGTTGATTTGAATGGAGCAAAAGTGTTTTCAAAACTAGATCTAAATCAAGGATATCATCAGCTAGAACTCTCAGAATCATCTCGAAATGTGACGACATTCACAACACATGTTGGAATCAGGCGATACAAACGTCTAAGTTTTGGAATAAATAGCGCTGCTGAAATTTTCCAAAATACACTACGCACTGCACTAGAAGGACTTGATGGCGTAAGAAACATCAGCGATGACATCATCGTGTATGCTGAAAATCAGGCACAACATGACAAACGTTTAGAAGCTGTTTTGAAACGACTCCAAGATAAAGGTTTTACGCTTAACAAAAAGAAGTGTGAGTTCAACAAGCGCAAGAATTCTTTGGATATGTATTTAGTGAAGATGGAATCTCTGCTGATCCAAAGAAATGCGAAGCTATCAAAAATGCTCAAGCTCCCACAAATGCGTCAGAAGTACGTAGTTTTTTGGCAGTGACAAACTATATGTCTCGAGATTCATTCCAAATTATTCGACAATAACTGAACCATTACGTCAACTGATAAAAAAGGGGTAGACTGGAAATGGGATAAGGAACAACAGGATGCATTTGAAACTCTCAAAAAACATCGAATCTAAACAGTAATACTGTAATGACATACTTCAATCCAAAAGCCGAAACTGAATTAATAGTCGATGCCAGTCCAGTTGGAATTGCAGCAATTATGCTTCAGAATGGCAAAGTTGTCTGCTATGCTAGCAAGTCACTTACTGACGTAGAAAAACGTTATTCCCAAACAGAACGAGAAAATCTAGCCATTGTCTGGGCTATTGAACATTGGCATATCTATTTGTATGGACATTCATTCACTTTAATCAGTGATGCCAAAGCACTCGAACATATTTACGCGAATCCTAAGTCGAAACCACCTGCAAGACTTGAACGTTGGAGAATGAGACTACAGGCTTATGATTTTCGTGTGAAATACAGATCTGGAGAATCAAACATGTCCGATTATTTGAGTCGACATCCAGATGCTGCCAGTTCAAAACAATCAAAACAATCAAAACATGCGGAAGAACACATCTCATTCATTGCTCACCATTGTGTTCCGAAGGCAGTAACAATGAAGGAAATTATAAGTGCAACGCGCGATGACAGTGATTTACAAACAGTCATATCAAATGTCAAAAGTTCGAAGTGGACAAAATCGCAAAACAGTGTAATTGATACATTTGCAAGATGCAAAAATGCTCTGACAGTAGTTTATCTTGAAGATGGTGAAATATTACTTCATGAATCAAAGCTCGTGATACCAAAATCATTACAAGATAAGGTAATTAATATAGCTCATGAAGGACATCAGGGTATTGTGAAAACGAAACAGCTATTACGCGAAAAAGTGTATTTTCCGGGAATAGATAAGCAAGTCGAAAAGAAATGCAAAAGTTGCATACCATGCCTTGCTGCAACGAAAACAAATTCGTCAGAACCATTGAATATGAGTGAAATGCCGGAATATACATTTCAGCATGTTAGCTTGGATTTTGCAGGACCTTTTCCGAATGGGAAATACTTCCTTGTTCTGACAGACGAATATTCAAGGTTTCCAATAGTAGAAATTATTAACTCAACCTCTTCAAAGACAGTCATTCCTGTATTAGACAAGATATTCTCAGAATTTGGAATTTGCGAAGTTCTAAAATCAGATAATGGTCCGCCAATGAATGGACACGAATTTGCACAATTTGCGAATAATATGGGATTCAAACATAGAAAAATTACTCCATTATGGCCGCAAGCGAATGGTGAATGTGAACGTTTCATGCGATCGATAGGTAAAGCAATACGCGCATCTCATGCTCAGGGTACATCTTGGAAACAAGACATGTATTCATATTTACGAAATTACCGTGCTACACCACATGCTTCCACAAACATTTCACCAGCTGAATTGTTTTATGGACGTTCAATAAACATCAAAATACCGAGTGTTCAAAAACCTTCAAAACAAGGAGACAAACATAAGAAAGCAAGACAATCTGACAAAAAGGCTAAGCAAAAAATGAAGTCTTATACTGATACTAGACGTCATGCAAAACCATCAAATCTGAAAATTGGTGACACAGTACTTGTCAAACAAAAGAAGGACAATAAACTTACACCACCATTTGACCCGCGTCCGTATGAAATCATTTCTAAAAAAGGAACAATGATTACAGCAAAACGCGAGGACAAGCAAATTACTAGAAATTCATCAGAATTCAAAAACGTAGAAAATCCACCAGCGTTACCATCATCATCATGATCATCAGATAACGACAACATTATCAACATACCGATTAGAAATAATTCTGATTCGTCACTGACACTGTTAAGTCTCTAACCATCTGCTAACATGGTTTCCTTCCATTTTATACCATTATTTGTTTACATGTATTGTCGCCATCGCGGTCTATCCTATCCTACACATTCTTTGGGATCCCTTTAAAGTTGTGAAAGTAGTCAGCGCAACAAACTTAAAGGGGCAGGTCTATTAGTACCCTCCACCTTTGTCCATAAAAAATCTTGCACATCTACCCTTATATGAAGTTTCATCAGAATCCCTTTAAAACTGTGGAAGTAGTTCGTTTCCAATGGACTGATCAGCCAATCTAAAGGATACTCACATATTCCCCCTAGAACTTTATTAACTGTTTTTTATGCCAATCTCAGTTCTGCTCCAAATTCATGTCATTGTCAAACCTTGTGTCCAGTTAAAATTCCTTTCTTTAGCACAGCATTAATTTTGTTGAAAATATACCAATGTGCTAGAAATTAAGAACGTACCTACTGCAGTGACATCGCTGCTAAAAACTGCGTCTTGCTCTTTAAGGAAGCATTTTATTTGGATAGGTTTTGCCTTTTTTTGCGAGATCTTGTTCACTTTGCATTGCAAGAGTTGTTAAAGTCTACTCTTCTTGTAGATCTAAGGAAGGTTAGGCAGTTACAAAATAGAATTTTGCTGTATTTTCTTCCCTTTTTATTAAGGTATTGGACCCGTAATAGAGTACCTCCTTTTTGAAGAGTATTCAACGCCTACCATAAACCTACTTTGGCTGCAATTTTCAGGGGGCGTAGGTTCAAACCCTATTGGGACCAACTTTTTTTCTCTGTATTTTCCTTTTTTCTAGTAAGTTTTTACTTCTTTCAAGACTTATTACAGATGTATTGTACAATAGTGGAAAATTTTCATTTTATAAGCGATTTCTTGCTGTTCAAAGTGATTTTAACTCTGAATCAGGAGGGGTAGAGTTAGACATCTTTAAAAATACTGAGTTACGTGCGGTAAAAGTTCTCTATTTTGCCTTCATTCTTTAGATTACATATTGTGGAAGAAATGCAGGTAGGTTTTACATCTGCCCCAAGGTTATTTTTGAATGAAGTGAGCAAAATTCAAAAAGGAACCACAGGATTCGACCTTAATTTTTCAATGTTGGAGTGTTGGAGAATTGTCTCATTAAATCTGTTCACCCTAGAAAAAATGATATTTACAGTTTTATGCTGTGTTTTATAATTGTTTAACAATAGTTTGATGTTTCTTTTATCAAAATTAATGCTGTAATGAATTCTCTGCAAACGTTTTAGATAGTGGCCATCTCATTAAAATTTGTCTCTACTTGAGCTTGAGGAAATACCATAAATTATACAAAATTTACAAAAAACTGCACGATAAAAGTTGTTTACAATTTGCAACACAGCGTGAAACATGGTCAACTTTAAGAATATACCAAGCAAATGCTATTTTTTAAACATTACTATTAGGGGTCCAATACCGTTTATTTTATGTTTGCAGTGAAAAAAAGGCTTTGTTTATATGGCTACTTTCTAGTTTAAATGTAGAGGAATATCATCCAGGCATTATTTTCCACTATAGGCAGGCACCTGTGTTGAGCCACCAAAAGCCTCCATTTTAGCTCGACTATTCGAAGAATAAGTAACTATCCTACTCACCACGGCGCCGGCGTCACACCTTGGTTAAGTTTTTCGTACCAGTCCGCATTTTGACAGTCTTTTGAGATAAAGCTTTGAAACTTACAACACTTCTTTACCATCACAATGTCAAGTTTTAGGCAAGAGTAAATAACTCCATCAAGGATTTTGGCTGAATTATGGCCCCTTTTAACTTACAAATCTTGGTTGTTTTTCGTACCAGTTCATATTTTGTGTAAAGTGTTTGACTTATGGCTTTGAAACTTTTATCACTTGTTTATTATAACAATCTCTATATATAGGCAAGAGTACACAACTCTGACAACTATTTTGGCTGAATTGTGGCCCTTTCTGGACTTGGAAATTGGTACAATTTTCGTACAAGTCAGCGTTTTGTCTAGACTATTTGACATGTGGCTTTGAAACTTTGAAAACTTATCATCACGATTCCCGTCTGTAGGCAAAAGAACATAACTCTGTCAACTATTTTGGTTGAATTATTGCCCTTTTTGGACATAGAAATCAGTAAAACTTTTCATATCAGTCCACACTTTGCCTAACCTATTCGTCACATGGCTTTGAAACTTTGACCACTTGTTTACCATCATAGTCTACATATCAAGGCAAGACCACGTAACTAGACAAAGACTTCAGCTTAGTTATGGCCCTTTTTTGACATAGAAATTAGAAGTTTCGCATACTATTCAATATTTTGCCTGAACTGTTTGATATATGGCTTTGAAACTTTGAACACTTGCTTACCATTATGGTTACACCACTGGCACCAGATCAGAAAGAAAATGCCTCCGTACGTGTTATACCCTACCCCTAGGTATTCTATAAGAACCATGGTCGTGAACGGGAAAATATACTAACCCATTTCAATCGTGTATTTCATACCTAGAACATGCAGTTCAATAAATGTGTACTATTGATATTAAACAAGCGGTAATTTATCTTCCGTTGTGTACCGGTCACATTTCTTCAATACTTCTTATCTTAGAAAAACAACGTGTAGTTTGCAGTTTTTTCAAAGGTACACAAAAAACTTGCTTGAACTTCCCTGGTGAAGTTCCGGTCTAGATTACAGACACACTCTGATTGGCTGATGTGGAAATGAATGTCAGTCGTCATTTTACTACACGTGTACGCTAAAATGTTTATATGCAGCATAAATGTGCAAAATGAATTAAATAAACAGAATAGATGTATACCAATGTATGATTTCAAATTCAAAATCATATACAAGATGAATTTCATTCATCATTTCAAGTCTTATCGTAAAACTGTGAATATATTGCATTCTGTTTTTGTTTGTTTACATTTCGTTTAACATGTGCACACTGCTGTGACCTCTAGACCGGATGTTCATTAGGGGAGTTCACGCAAGTTTTTTCTGTAAAGTTGACTAATGCATAAAATATATGGAGCATCTCTGCAATATGGAGTATTGAGACAATGTGACTGGTGCACGATGGAAGATAAATTATCGCTTGTTTAATATCAATAGTACACATTTACTGAACTGCGTGTTTTAGGTATGAAATACGCGATTGAAATGGGTTAGTATATTTTCCCGTTTACGACCATGGTTCTTATAGAATACCTAGGGGTAGGGTATAACACGTACGGAGGCATTTTCTTTCTGATCTGATGCCAGTGGGTTACACATTGCCATATAGTGCAAGACTTCTCCATATCTACAAATACAGGTACATTGTCTTATCTATTTTTTTTTACCTGAAAATCTCTGGTAATATTTTGACCCCATACTTCCATCAATTCTTTGAACAGTCAATCACGCTGTCAACAGACAGCTCTTGTTTTAATGGCTTCCACTCATAAAAAATTTCAATAGAAACAATAAAACTTCAATCACTAACTCTACCTTATGATGACATAATAGACTGGTATAGTTGGTGCAAATAGACAAAATCATAATATCAGTACAAGATTTTATTTTGATTTTTTCTACGTAATTCATGTAACAGTTTTGATAACAAGAGATAATCCTTCACCAAAATGATTTAAAGTGCATGCCTGACAAATGAAAGACAGAATGCACAGTATCAAAACTCTATTACTTGAAGACGCCTGAACACACATTAGCATGGAGGCTATTTGTAATGAAGATGTACAAGTCCAAGATGGCTGTGCCCTATGTTAATCAGATGCATTTGACAGTATCCTTGTATCCATTACTTGCTTAGTCAAGCGTGAAATGTCAACCAGGTGTTCCTTCTCTTGAGAAGGAACAATAAATAATAAATCAACTAACAGGTTATCCTAAACAAGAAATAGTAATTATATTTTTTTTTCAATTTTATTCAAACAAGAGCTGTTTGTAAAATGTATATGCCCCCATGGTGACCCGTCGGAGGTAACTGAGTGTGTAAATATACTGCAACCTTGACCTTTGACCTGATCATCCTTCAACAAAACACCATAGATTAGCATGCTATGAAGTTTGATTATCATAGGCTTAAGCAACCTCCATCAGAGACATCAGAGTCCCAAGGCAACTGTGATCTTGCCCTTCAACCTCCAAAACAATAAGGATCATCGTATGACCACAGGTATATATGCTATTTAGTTTGACAGTCCAGGGCCAAAGCAGTCAGAAACTTTTTTCAGTCTCAATGACATTTGACTGACTGACAACAGGGGTCATCTTGTGACCACATGCAACCACCCTTCGAAGTTTGACTTCTTCATGCCCAAACATCCTCCAGTTGAAGATAGGAAACTGTTTTCAGTCTCGAGGTCACTCCGACCTTGACCTTTAACCTACTTATCCCAAAAACAAAAGGAGTCACCTACTGACCACAGGCAATCATCCTTTGAAGTCTGACCAATGTCCTCTAGTTATCTATCAGAAACCAATGTGTCTACCAATCAACAGACATATTGGCTGACAATAAGCAAAACGATTGGCCTAATGTGCCTGAGTCACCTGAAGAGGACTTTAACCTTTTGGTGTTACTTCTGATCAAGTTTGATGAATATCCATTAAGCAGTTCATTTAAACTAATATAAAGCTTTTTCTATTTTTTTGCCCAGATGGCCACAAAATTTGAAATCTTTAGAGAGAACACTTGAGGGATGTCCAACCAAGGGTGCTACAAATAAAGTTTGACAAGATGTATTTTATAAAATATTCTATTTCAGCTCTGGCAGTCCATACCTTCAGTCAAGCGGAAACACGTAAACTGAAAGGTCCATTTAAGGATACTACAAACAAAGTTTAGGGAGGACATTTTAAGCAGTTCATGGGAAGTTCTCTTCTGGTAGTCCCTAAAAAGCCAAGCCATCCAAACAAAATACAGTCATATGAAAAATGTTTTGGGACAAGTTTGGTGAGGATTTATTATTACTAAGATGAAGTTGTATAAAAGCGCTTCTACTTTTAGCTCTGAGTCTGGCTGTCCCAAAAAGGGTGCAAGCAGAACAATATAAACAGAGTGGCTGAAACAAGGACGCTACTGACAAGTTTGGTGAAAATTCATGAAGCGCATCATGAGTCATCAATCATATGTTTTTCTATCTATAGCTCTCAGGGGGCCTTAAAGGACCAAGTGGAAACATCTGAAAAGAAAACTTGAGAGAAGAATATACAAGGATGCTACAGACCATGTTTGATTAAGATCCTTTAAATGGCTCATGAGAAAAAGTTGATTAAATATTTTTGTATTTTTCGCTCAGGCGACCCCTAATAAGGGCCAAGAAGATCCACTGGTTCAGAACAAATTCCGAAGAGGACCATAAACGAATGCTATATACAAAGTTTGGCAAAGCTCAACCAAGTGGTTCATGAGAAGAAGTTGTTTTTTTTCTTTCTATTTTTAGTTATGATGGCCACAAAAGGGGCCAAGTGAAACTATTTGTCTAAACCAGGACGCTACAGACTATGTTTTTTGTAATTCGGACTAGTTGTTTCAGAGAAAATGTTCAAGTGAAAATGTTGATGTAGGACAATGGACGTCAGACCATCAACTTATACTTAAAGCTCACCAAGAATAAAATTCATGTGAGCCAACAATTTACCCCTTCTTCTCCGAAAAAGGAACATAATAAATGCAATTGTAAACTTCAGTTTACATCTGTATCCCTAACAGTGTTGTTGTTTTTATTTTCAAGTATAAAATAGAACAACTATGATGACGAATAGCTTAATAGAATTTTAGCATTCCTTTCCTTCAAATATATTTTATGGGTACCTGCCCCACTTAACTTTCCAAAATTAAAACACACAACAACTATATAATGTAGGTATACTATGAAATATACTTCCTGGATTCTGTACCAGTACAAACCTGTTCTCCGCAAGTAACTGCCAACTTCCCCACATGTATCAGAGGTGGAGGACTAATGATTTCAGACATAATGTCGTTTATCAAATAGTCACGGAGAACATATGCCCCGCCCGAGGATCAAACTCGCGACCCCGCGATCCGTAGACCAAATGGAGGACAATAACAGGAGGTATTCTTAACTACACACACAGGTGTAACTTCGATAATGAAGTCAAAATCACAAAGAAAGACCAATTACTGGACACATGTTGAAAGATTTATCTATGGAATACGCTGTCCTGCAGACATATTTTTCTTAATCTATGATTCATATACTTACGAAAATCTACGCAAAATTTATAAAACTGATCATTGCTGCACAGATTTAGTGACATTTCACAATATTTAGCGATCAATGAGAGGTTCAGATGGTTTCAAATATGTATGATTTTCTTGATATAGTCTTAAAAGCACTTGCACACCATGATCAATGAATTGTAAAATCAGAAGTTTGCAAACTGTTCTGTTATCCATTATTCAATTAAACTATTTATAAATTTTAGCCGATTGTCACAGTAATGATAGATACTATTACATCTAACATGCATGCAAGTACATGTAATAAAACAACTGCTCAATCAGGAAAAAAAGTTCTTATTCGAATCAGTCCATTGATAGGACATAACCACTTTTAATATAACGCTATTCTAACATGCCTCCTATGAACTTCTCAATTTTTAATTCTCTGCATTAAACCTCCACTATATCTCATATCCTACGACACTTCAATAATTTCTGCTTCATGGTCACCAACAATTAGTTTTTTATGTATATCTGCATTATCTGGGTTCAGATTTATCAGTCTATTACTGGACTCGGCTAGTTCCGCTATAGAAACACGTCCATGTTGTCGTATAAACTTCGCAACAGATTCAAGTTCCTCCACTGTTATATAAATAAATTTTCCGCGGTCATCAACCACTCCCGTGAGTCGACCATCTGCTTGTAACTCTTGTATTCTGTTTATACAGTCCTGGAAAATAGAATACATCATTAAAATACACCTTAAATCCTGTAAAAAATAGACCAAGATCAAGATCAGAAAAAAATACTAATATTTGTCAGGTTTATTATAGACCTATTCCGAATTCAGATTATTACACAAAGTATCATCATTAAGGAACACGTTAAGGTCAATTGATGAGTGGCAGGTAATTTTTTCACTAAGAGGAGCTGCACCTGCACCTGTTATCTTAAGGAACAAGAGGGTCATGATGACCCTGGATCGCTCACCTGAGTAATATGTTTAAAATATCAAACTGATGCTAAAATATTAAGAAAGTCAGTAGGTCACATTCATGGTTAATGAAATACAGTTTAACGATCGATGTGCAAAACTGTACATGTCATCCAAATTTCAAGGCTGTATTCTAAAAAACAAGAAAGTAGGTCAGAAGGTCAAGGTCACAGTCAAGTGACATCATAACTATTACTTAGGGTCATCAGGTAATTATTATTAAACAGTCTTGGAAATAGGATCATATAATTTTTTAAGTATTCTTTCCTATATAACTCATATAGTAATAAAGTGACCCCGGGGCGGAGCCTCTTTTAACCCCAGAGGCATAATTTGAATAATTTTGGTAGAGGACTACTAGGCAATGCATCATACCAAATATCAAAAGCCTAGGTTGTGTGGTTTCAGACAAGAAGATTTTTAAAGTTTTTTCCTATATAAGTCTAAATAAAACATGGGACCCCGGGGCAGGGCCTCTTTTCACCCAAGGGGTACAATTTGAACAATTTTGGTTGAGGACCATAAGACAATACTACAAACAAAATATCAAAGGCCTAAGTCTTGAGGTTTCAGACAAGAAGATTTTTAAACTTTTTTTCCTATATAAGTCTATGTAAAACTTGGGACCCCCGGGACGGGGCAATATTTGACCCTAGAGAAATAATTTTAACAATCTTGGTAGAGGACCACTAGATGATGCTACATACCAAATATCAAAGCCCTAGGCCGTGTGGTTTTGTACAAGAAGATTTTCAAAGTTTTCCCTATATAAGTTTATATAAACTATGTGACCCCTGGGGCGGGGCAATATTTGACCCTAGGGGGATGATTTGAACAATCTTGGTAGAGGACCACTAGATGATGCTACACACCAGATATCAAAGCCCTAGGCCCTGTGGTTTTGGACAAGAAGATTTTTAAAGTTTTTCCTTTCGGTTGCCATGGCAACGAGAGTTCTGCATGGAATTCAATTCTTTGAATAATTTTGAAAGGGGGTCACCCAAGAATCATTCCTGTGAAGTTTGGTGTAATTCTGCCCAGTGGTTTTCAAGAAGAAGATTTTTTTAGAAAATATTGACGGACACAACGCACAACACACGACTGACGACGGACACTGACTTGTCACAAAAGCTCACCATGAGCCTTTGGCTCAGGTGAGCTAAAAATAGATCAGAATTTGGGGCAAATGGTAATGAAAGTTCTGATGTAGTCAATTCCACTGGAAAACTGAATGATTTGAAAGAAAAGGGGAATATGCCTGAATACAACCACTGCTACAGAAGAGAAACAAAGAGGTGCAGTTCCAAAAATTAAATGAAGTACTGTTTATCAAGACAATGGTCAAAATAAACTATAACAACACCGGCCCTACATAAATCTGAAAACTTACGCACGTGTTTTCAGTGGATGAAATATTAGAAATTATGTCCAGCAACTGTGAAATAAAGTGTCTAAAATTAACAACAATATACTTTAATGAAATAATGACAGTTGATCTACAATACACAATACTAGGATTGCCTGGCAACAAGGACAAAGAAAATTCCCAAGCCTAACTCCATTTCTACAAACAATTCACGATTTTCACGATTCACAATTCACGATATGACCAGTATAACCTTATTTTGTTGGCCTCCTAACTAAATGCCAACTTCTCTAAATGAATAACAGGTGAAGGATGAATAATTGTAGACACAGTGTCTTCTATCAAATCTTCACTTAGAACATATACCTCACCAAAGGATCAAATACATAACCCTGCTATCCTTAGATCTGTGCTCTCCATGTTGAGCCTGATTAATTATTTATGTTTTTTTCACTAAAATATTTGTTTGTTTAAGAAACAGCCTAAAAGAAATATAAGATAATTTTCTTATTGGTAACTTTTATTTAAATGTCTAGTTACTGAAGTGGTGTACAGAATTAATGACGTGTTATAAGAAGTACTTGCAGAATAATTGCAACCAGTACAAGCAAAATGTATTTTTAAGATCATAAACCTCAAGTTTCAAACTTGGTCCTTCTTTAATTGAAGTTCCATCTTTCATACACCATTTTCAAAATTCTCTAACAGTTCAATGACCTTGGAAAAAAATCAAATTTCCACGACTTTTCAAGGCTTGTGGCACCCTTGTACACTATCAAAGCATAACTTTACGAACCTGTGTTTTAATTTTAAAATGAGCTGCTAGATCTTCCAGCATGACAACCTTCATTTCCTGAAAATAGTAAAATGGCTTTTTTACAATCACCTTATAATACAAAGAAAACAAGATCTGCATGAGTAGACAGATCACTCAAGAGTATCTGAGGAAACTAATGCTATCACTGGAGTGACTAATACCCGTGATGTGGATGATGATGTGTGATAACAGTTTAAGTCAAACAATTACTTAGAAATAACAGAGATGGACTGGAAGTGCATACAAAATTTTCTCAGTATAAAAGGGACATACTCTTTAAAAGCTCCCTTTCAGCCATGTCTTTTTGCAAATCAAATTCAGCTTGGTGGTTTTAAGGATGTTCTTTAATTATGGATGGACAGATAAAAAGGCATCAATTCATTCTAAAAGCTCAGGTAAGCTACAGGTAAAAAGAACTTCCATACTTGTTTCTGTTTCAGAGGACAACATGAAATGTTTTAAGAAAGGGAATGCACTTTATTCTTAATAAATCATGTTTATTCTGTGGCATTCTTTCTGTGATCAAGTATAAGACATTTGTTAACTTGGTATCCAGGACCAAAATTTCCAACAGTTCAAGATAAAATCACTTGATATAGATAAACTCACCTTGATATAATTAATGAATTCCTGAAGCAAGGACTGTGACTGAAAATATACAAAACCTACTGTAAATTCAAGAAAGCATATGATTGTTTCTAAAGAACTTACTTTTGCAATGCAAAACAAATAAATGTCCATAACTTAACCTACACTCAAATTAAATTTGAACCATGTACCAAATCATAAACAAGAGCTGTCGCAGGAGACAGCATGCTCGGCTATTTCAATGCTGGATAGTGAAACAGAGCATATATGAGGAAGCTGGAGCTGTCACTGAGGTGTTTAATGACTCCAATGGTGGATGAAGATATTGCACAATAGCTTGAGTCTGTGTTAAAAATATTTAGTTATAAGAGAGATAAAGATAAAAGTATATCAAAATACTAAATTAGTATAATTCTAAGCAAAAGGGGGCATAATTCATAAAATATTGGTGCAAGAGTGCCTTGTGTCATATGATGTGGGTGATGATGTGGAACAACTACTTCAAATTTGAATCAAATCCATTTAGTAATTACTAAGATATAGTGAAAATGCGTCAAAATTAACCTTAAATTCTAAGTAAAAGGGGCATAATTCATGAAAAATTGGTGCCAGAGTTATGCACCTTGTTCCATATAATGTTGGTGATAAGATGGAACAACTATTTTAAGTCTGAATCAAATCCATTTAGTAATAACTGAGATAGAGTGAAAGTGCACCAAAACTTTAACCTGAAATTCTAAGTAACAAGAGGACCATCATGGTCCTGAATCGCTCACCTGTCCCCACATGACCCAGTTTTAAGTATGACGTCGTTTTTTTCTATTATTTGACATAGTGACCTAGTTTTTGAGCTCATGTGGCCCAGTTTTGAACTTGACCTAGATATCATCAAGATAAAAATTCTGACCAATTTTCATGAAGATCCATTGAAAAATATGGCCTCTAGAGAGGTCACAAGGTTTTTCTATTATTTGACCTAATGACCTAGTTTTTGAAGGCACTTGACCCAGTTTTGAACTTGACCTAGATATCATCAAGGTGAACATTCTCACCAATTTTCATGAAGATCTCATGAAAAATATGGCCTCTAGAGAGGTCACAAGGTTTTTCTATTTTTAGACCTACTGACCTAGTTTTTGACCGCAAGTGACCCAGTTTCGAACCTGACCTAGATATCATCAAGGTGAACATTCTCACCAATTTTCATGAAGATCTCATGAAAAGTATGGCCTCTAGAGAGGTCACAAGGTTTTTCTATTTTTAGACCTACTGACCTAGTTTTTGACCGCACGTGACCCAGTTTCAAACTTGACCTAGATATCATCAAGGTGAACATTCTCACCAATTTTCATGAAGATCCATTGACAAATATAGCCTCTAGAGAGGTCAAAAGGTTTTTCTATTTTTAGACCTACTGACCTAGTTTTTGACTGCTTGTGACCCAGTTTCAAACTTGACCTAGATATCATCAAGGTGAACATTCTCACCAATTTTCATGAAGATCTCATGAAAAGTATGGCCTCTAGAGAGGTCACAAGGTTTTTCTATTTTTAGACCTACTGACCTAGATTTTGACCACACATGACCCAGTTTCAAACTTGATCTAGATATCATCAAGGTGAACATTCTGACCAATTTTCATGAAGATCCTTTGAAAAACATGGCCTCTAGAGAGGTCACAAGGTTTTTCTATTTTTAGACCTACTGACCTAGTTTATGACTGCACGTGACCCAATTTCGAACTTGACCTAGATATCATCAAGGTGAACATTCTCACCAATTTTCATGAAGACCTCATGAAAAGTATGGCCTCTAGAGAGGTCACAAGGTTTTTCTATTTTTAGACCTACTAACCTAGTTTTTGACCGCATGTGACCCAGTTTCAAATCTGACCTAGATATCATCAAGGTAAACATTCTGACCAATTTTCATGAAGATCCACTGAAAAATATGGCCTCTAAAGAGGTCACAAGGTTTTTCTATTTTTAGACCTACTGACCTAGTTTATGACCGCACGTGACCCAGTTTCGAACTTGACCTAGATATCATCAAGATGAACATTCTGACTAACTTTCATAAAGATCCCATGAAAAATGTGACCTCTAGAGTGGTCACAAGCAAAAGTTTACGGACGCACGGACGCACTCCCATACGATTCATGTATTAGGTGGTCATTCCATTGTTTGGAAACAATAGAATGACCACTTAAGGAACAAAAGAATTAATTGGTTACGGAATGAATACAAAGGATTTCTATTGTCCTAGGCCACACCTCCTACCACCTAAGGTACCAATCGTATGAGCGCACTGACGGACGCACGGACGCTGCGCGATCACAAAAGCTCACCTTGTCACTTTGTGATAATTCAACAAATACTGATGCAAGAATTATGGCTCTTGTATGTCTTGATGAGGAATAACCATTTTAAGTTTGAAACAAATCCATTAAGTAAATACAGAGATAGGGAGAAAAAAGAGAAAGTGTAAAAATACTTTAACCAAGGTGGGGACACAGAAGGGCGCCAATGCCAGGTTGAGTAGGATAACTCTCCATATACTTTGTATAGTCCAGATAAAAACTAGAGATTGTTTTTCACATACGTATGTCTCCCACCACTTTACACACAGACATTGTAAAATATCACAAAGTAAGGATCATAACTCGGAGACAATCACTGAACCATTCCAACAATATAAATAATAATTCATGAGGTCTGATGAAATTAAACCCAAAAATGTATATGAAGCAGTGTAAAAACTTCAAGATACAGAAAATCAGTGGCTACAATGCCACTGAAAATCACTGCACCAAAAATGCCAATGACATGCAGATCTAAGCTTGGCACTGACAACTCCTGTAAAGTTTGATGGAAAGCTGCCTAATGAATGGTTAAGTGTTTTTATGGTGTTTTGTTAGTTTTAACCCATACATACACTAAGGTCACCAGCTTGTTCACTTTCACCTTCTTCTTCAACCGAGAACATTTCCTTCATCTTGAGATAGTCTTCATGTTCACGTTTCTCTTGTTCTTCCTTCAGAATCCTTTCTTCTTCAGCCTAAATAAAAGTATAAAGGTTTTCTCTTATCAGTCAGGGGTGTAACTGTTTCAAGTTATCACAGTTTATAACCCATTTAAGTTATTGCTTATACTTTCATAACTTGTTTCAGTTATCATAAAATATTACAAAGCCCTCCTGTGCCAATTCCTCATTTTGAATGTGACTAATGCAATTATTTCCTGAATCCTTGAACTCTTATCTTTCCAGCTATGCTGTAAAAAAAATTACGCAAGGCTGATAAAGTTTTACAGTTTTACGCAAAAGGTTTAAAGCTATAAAACTCTTAGCATCCCATTATGCTTATCAGGTCATGATCAGACTAAAAGAGAATTTGATTAACCACAGATTGCTACTTATTTCACTGTACAGGTCACTTTGTGAGAACAGCAAAAAGACTTTTTTTGAATAACTTACCTGAGTTAACTTATATTTTATAACTAATACAGGTTATAAAATGCTTGAAAAAATAACTGAAATAGGTTACATAACTTAAAACAGTTACACCCCTGACTGCTTATTCATCAAGTTTATTCTAAATGCCACTGAATCTGGAGTATGTCTTATAAATATCATTTTGGACAAGTTACTGTGAATCATTTACCATGGGCATCCTTTGGGCAAAAACAGTTATTTTGTGGAATAGGGATAAAAATTTATACTTTTAAAGATAAAATGATGGGAATCTCATTTGTTCATTGAGATTTTATTTCATTGATCAATGCAACTAATTAGACCCCAAAGAATACTACTGACTTCACAAGAACGGCTGTTTTGGCAGTAAATTATCGGATAGGGAAGAATAGAAATTGTAAAATGTGCATACACAGTGACAGCTTATGAAGCCTGGACTTATTGATCTAAACAATAATGTGTTCTGAGGACACCTACTATCTTTCTTGTTACCTTCTATGTCAAGTTTAACCTATTATTGCACTTCATTATGAACTACAACACTGTGACTGATTTTGTAAAATAAAAATGTTACAAAAGATAAAACCAAAATGATAGTGGAGGATGACCTAAGATTCCCCACCGATCATGGGTGGGCACCTGGTTAATCCACGGCCTTCTGTAAGCCAGCTGGATGGCTTCCTCACGAGTTCAACACCCTAAGTGAGGCTCGAACATACGTCGGTGAGGGGGAAATAATTCAAAATAAACTTTGTACTGGACTGTATATGGTATTAAAAGTACCCACCCCCCCACTATACGTATTCAATTTCTGTTCTTCACCTATGATTCAAAGATTGAGCTCTTTGTTTTATAACATTTTTTCAATGATTCAGTATGGAATTAAAATCGGCTAATTATGTACAATAAATAATAAATGCCATGTACAGTGAAAAAGCATCCAAGCAGGGATAAGTTAGACTTGCTCAGATGTACAGAAGTACATTTCTAGCAATGCTTTCCCAGCCAAAAAATGCTTATCAAATCTGTTCACTTTATGTTAGAATATATAGGTATTAAAGAAGTCAAAACTATGAAATGTAACAAGTCACTCTTAATACAAATGTTTCAGCTACACTAACTTTCCTCCAGATACAAAATAAACATGACAAAGGAAATTACATCAACGTCAAACAACATCAGTGGCACAGTGAAGATGACGTCAAAATTTAACCTTGGGTTTGGTGGAAAAATCATAAACAGGACATCCATTTCCTATTAAGAGATTAGCAATCATAAAGCAGCACAGAAACAGCTAACATTATGAAATTATTCTCCCCTAAAAAGAATGGAAGCTTCCAGGGGTGAATGATTTTAGAATTTCACTTAAATCAATTATATTATTTGACAGGTCAGGTTACCAGTGGCAAACTTCTATCAAAGTTTCTGCAGAACTTGACCCTACCCACATGTACAAAAGCACTTGACCAAGTTCTACTGATGTTCTTGCCAAACTGACTAATCAACTCCAAGACTGAAAAATAATTTACCCTTGCTTCTTCTTCAGCCTTTTCTCTTTCTTCTTCTTTCTTTCTCTGAGCTTCTAATTTCTTCTCTCTTTCTTTACGTTCTTCTCGCTCTTGTAATTCGATCTGAAAAAGTTAAATACAACTTCACACGATGATGTACATCAAACTAGGATTATCATATTTGCCAGTATTCAAACTTTCATCTCTTTGATGACACTGTAAACAATATATGAGCCGTGCCATGGGAAAACCAACATAGTGGGTGTGCGACCAGCATGGATTCAGACCAGCCTGCGCATCCGCGCAGTCTGGTCAGGATCCATGCTGTTCGCTAACAGTTTCTCCAATTCCAATAGGCTTTAAAAGCGAACAGCATGGAGCCTGACCAGACTGCGCGGATGCGCAGGCTGGTCTGGATCCATGCTGGTCGCACACCCACTATGTTGGCTTTCCCATGGCACGGCTCATATAAATGCCAGTTTCAAGATACATGTATGTCTGAGACTAATATTGAACAGAATGTAATGTTACTACAATTATTACTTTAACAGTGGAATAACTGTTCAATACAATAAACTTTAGCTGGATTTTTCATCAATTTTTTTCTATATTTTGAAACATCCAGATAAAAGTTACATATTTTACAGGTTTCATGCAATGGTAATGGAGATTTGTTTTGTAATTTCATTGAAAAATCTGAGAAATTTATTTGACTGATGAAAACTTTCTCAAACTTTTACAAGTATAGTGATTTTCTGCTACCTACAATATCAAACTCTGGCAGCATCATACGAATGCTCTATCAAATGTACTTTAAACTAAAACTTACTGAGAAATCTTAAAACTACTCATCACATTTAAGTTTTTTAATGGCGTAAAATATAAATGGTTAAAAAACTGTCTCATAAATTAAGGAAATCCCTTGTTACAGAAAATGTGACTCAATAACGTTGATTGGGGTATTATCGGACAAACCAATGAACATCAGTTATTTTAAAAGATATAATCATATAAATGCATTATTACACCGGTCATGTGTTTTTAAAGTTTTTGCCACCTGATTTCAAACGAATACACGTAGCAACATCGATAAAAGGTAACAACAAGGAGCTGCGTTCAACAAACGCTTGATGCCCCCGGTGGCATCCTTGTCGATACAAAGCAACCTAAGTCCAAAACGAGGTCAAGGTCAAACTGAGGTTAGGTGATGTTTGAAGATGAGGAATGGTAACAGGTTTCATCTGTATTAGTATCAATTTATTCTTGTATGCGGTATTAATGCTAGACGAAACGGTCCCATTTGGTTAACCAAGAGATGGCCCATATAAAGCAACTTAAGTCCAAAATGAGGTCAAGGTCAAGGTCAAACTGAGGTCAGGTTATGTTTGAAGATGAGGAATGGTCACATGTTACATCTGTATTAGTATCAATTCATTCTTGTAAGCAGTACTGATGCTAGACGAAACGGTCCCATTTGGTTAACCAAGAGATGGCCCATATAAAGCAACCTAAGTCCAAAATGAGGTCAAGGTCAAGGTCAAACTGAGGTCAGGTGATGTCTGAAGATGAGGAATGTTCACAGGTTACATCTGCATTAGTATCAAGTCATTCTAGTAAGAGGTATTGATGCTAGATGAAAAGGTCCCATTTGGTTAACCTCGTACGGACGGACGGGCGGACAGGACGATCACTATATGCCACCGCATCATAGATGCTGGGGGGAATAAAAATGCAAACAAAAATATTCACCTATGCAGAATAAATCCACTTTCTGTTACAAATACAAACATTCCGATGTAACATTTGTTGGAATATTTCTTTGAAAACATGTACAATGATGTGCTCTAGTGGTAATTTGGCACCAGTGTGTACAGTCGGTTTGATAAACAAACAATGCAAGGTACAAATGTACTCTGTAAGACGGAAATGCCTTGCTCTCCATGGAGGCCCGTCAAGGGGTATTTTCGGACACTTGTTTTAAAACAAGAGCACCGCCTTGCGGGTGCTGACGCTCATCTGATTTTTTTTTGTATGATAGAAATATTGTCCTACCCATGATTTTCTAAGTCAAAAAGGGCCATCATTCTTGCAAAAAGCAAGATAGAGTTATGTTTCTAGATGTACAGCGTCCGCTTATGATGGTGAACAAGAGCTGTCCGTAAGACAGCCAAGCTCGACTATTCGAAATATTGTCACAGAAGCAGGAAATTATTACCCAAAATGTTAAATATCAAAAGAGTTTTAAGTTCGAAACGGGACATAATTTGACCAAAATGCATATCAGAGTTATGGGACTTGATGCTATCAACTAGTTTAATAACCCCGAAGAAACATGTTAAGTTTCAATTCCATATCTGCACTAGTTTTGGAGATAGTAACTTGCATGTAAAACTTTAACCAGAATTTTCTAAGTCCAAAAGGGGGAATAATTTGCTCAAAATACATGTTAAGAGTTATGGAACTTGACCCAGTGAGGTTGGTAACTGACCTAGAAAAAGAATAAATAAGTTTCAAAGCTATATGCCTTTTGGTAATAGTTGTATGTACTTGCACGCAAAACTTTAACCAGGATTTTCTAAGTCCAAAAGGGGGCATAATTTGCCCAAAATACATGTCAGAGTTATGGGACTTGATTCTATCAACTAGTTTTATAACCCTGAAGACACATGTGAAGTTTCAATTTAATATCTGCATTAGTTTTGGAGATAGTAACTTGCATGTAAAACTTTAACCAGGATTTTCTAAGTCCAAAAGGGGGCATAATTTGCTCAAAATACATGTCAGAGTTATGGGACTTGACCCAGTGAGGTAGGTAATTGATCTAGAAAAAGGATAAATAAGTTTCAAATCTATATGCCTTTTAGTAATAGCTGTATGTACTTGCACGCAAAACTTTAACCAAAATTTTCTAAGTACAAAAGGGGGCATAATTTGGCCAAAATGAAGGTCAGAGTTATGGGACTTGGTGCTATCAACTAGTTTTATAACCCCGAAGACACATGTGAAGTTTCAATTCAATATCTGCATTAGTTTTGGAGATAGTAACTTGCATGTAAAACTTTAACCAGAATTTTCTAAGTCCAAAAGGGGGCATAATTTGCTCAAAATACATGTTAGAGTTATGGAACTTGACCCAGTGAGGTTGGTAATTGACCTAGAAAAAGAATAAATAAGTTTCAAAGCTATATGCCTTTAAATGATAGCTGTATGTACTTGCATGCAAAAACTTAACCAAGGTGTGACGCCGACGCCGACGCCAGGGTGAGTAGAATAGCTAGACTATTCTTCGAATAGTCGAGCTAAAAACTGTTGCAAGTTTTAAAGCAATAGCTTTGATAGTTTATGAGAAAAGCTGACTTAAACATAACACTCAACCAAGAAAACTGATTTTCTAAGTCCAAAAGGGGCAATAATTATTGCAAAAAGCAGGATGGAGTTATGTTTCTTGCTGTACAGGGTCAGCTTATGATGGTGAACAAGTGTTGCAAGTTTCAAAGCAATAGCTTTGATAGTTTAAGAGAAAAAGTTGACCTAAACATAAAATTTAACCAAGAAATCTGATATTTTCTAAGTCCAAAAGGGGCCATAAATCTTGCAAAAAGCAGGATGGAGTTATGTTTCTTGCTGTACAGGGTCAGCTTATGATGGTGAACAAGTGTTGCAAGTTTCAAAGCAATAGCTTTGATAGTTTAGGAGAAAACTTGACCTAAACATAAAAGTTAACCAAGAAATCTGATATTTTCTAAGTATAAAAGGGGCCATAAATCTTGCAAAAAGTAGGATGGAGTTATGTTTCTTGCTATGAAAATATCTCTTGAACATCTTCCATAATGTCATCTACACGTATCCATGTTTCATGAAAAATAAAGTTGCAAAATGATCCCACTTTGCCAAATTTTTGTCCTATCATTGGACACATATGATAGCCACTACATTTGTTGCCACTACAGCAGAAACAAATGTGCAATATTGAAGTCTACCTATAACCAATTTCATGGAAAAAATATCTTGTATTTTCAAAGTTATTGCAGGATCCAACGCTGTGTGACTGACAAACTGACAGGTAGACTGACGGCGGGGAAACCATAAATTCCCTATGGTGAGACACAAGTAGTGGACTTGTAAGACTTACTAAAGCCAAATTAAATGCCTTTTCTGTAAACTGATATAAATATTTACTTCACAGTTTTATTACCTCCCTTTGCCTTCTCTTCTCTGCTTTATCTTGTAATTTTCTCAATTTTTTGGCTCCCATAGTTTTCTCTGACTCTCCAAAGTCATCAAAAATATCTTCATCTTCCTCAGGATCTGGCACATATTCTTCATCTGTAATGTAATAATATATTAATTTTGGTGTTTACTTTTCCACACCTACACAATTTAGGTTATATGGCAACTTTCCAGCTTTTGCTGGTGAACTAAGACACCTGGTGCCCCACTGGACATCATTTCAGGAAAGAGTGGGCACCTGTGTAAAACCACCTACCATCTTAAGTGGACTGGATAGTTCCCATGCAGGGCTTAACCCCAATAAGTGAAGGACAAGTGATTGTCACAGTATAAATCTCAGGGAAAGCAACATCATTTCACTGTACAGTGTACATTTGTATTACATCTACTAAGTGATCATTATATGTTTCTACCAAGAAGTTTCTTCTGTAAAACTACTGTCTGTTGAGACCAATGCATGCAACAAGGAAAGTTTTTATTTTCATTACACAGTCTACAGTAGATATACTATTTGTTTTTTTCTGTTATTACTGTTCTGTTTTTCTTGGGTTAAACACTAACTACTGAAAAGATTTAGCACTGACTTTAAAGTTCATGAAAATGGCAAACCATGCAGCCCTTTTTTTGTAAATTTGGGGAAGGGTACCAGGTCCCTTTTGGAGGGGAAATTTACGTCACGAAATCATTGTTTGGAGGCATATATTTGCTGAAAAGTTGTTAAAATCAGGACTGAAAATCAAAACTAATTTCATTTTTTTTTTGCATGGGGAATTTTTGGCCAAGGTGGGGAAAAAAGTATACTTTTTAGATTGGGGAATGGGGCCAAATTTCGGCCCTAAAATCAGCATAAAAAAAGGCCTGCCATGTTTTTATTGTGTTTATGAAGTTACTAAGCCGGATTGGTCACCTACCTTTTAAATAGATAAAATTCTTGCCCTCTTCCTTCCTTTACATTTTGCATAAATTTATTAGCACCACCACAGAAGTATCACTAACACTTTCGTCAAACAAAGGTGGAGCCAGTGTTTATAACACCATGTATATGTCATATGCTGATTTTAATACAGAATGAGGAAAAGCAAAACTAGAGAATGAAAACGTGTTCTTTATAACCAAGGTCTCCATATATCCTAATTTGCTTTACTGTACATGTCTT
This sequence comes from Mercenaria mercenaria, assembly GCF_021730395.1. Lineage (NCBI taxonomy): Eukaryota > Metazoa > Mollusca > Bivalvia > Venerida > Veneridae > Mercenaria > Mercenaria mercenaria. Next base: position 42,914 of record NW_026460184.1, on the reverse strand, counting down.
TACAAGTACATGTAATACCTGAATCTTCATCTCTGATCTGCATCCTGGTTCCACGGTTACCACGTCTCCTAACTGCTCTTCCTCCAGGGGGAGCTTCTCTAGCTCTAGGTCTTGCACCTGCTGCAGCTGCCTGTCCTGCCCTTTGTTCATCTTTCTTTTTTTCTATAAAAAGTAATAAATGCTGTTCCTAACTTCCGAATTATTTCGAAAAATTACCAAGTTAGGAAAAATAAGGTGGTATGGAGCAAAAATGGACAAAGTTTGATGAGTATTTAACTCGAAATTTGTTTTAAAAAAAAAAAGAATGATTCAGTTGTGTACTGAAAATTCAATGTACGTAGAAGAGTTTACTTCCTATTATGCATGAACAATGTTGCATATTGACGTTTGTTCTGTTTGTACATTGTAAGTTCTTTATTGCATTATAGTACTGCTATGCTCTTTATGTTTATGTTTCTTTTGAACCATCTTACATAAGTGTTAGCCTTTTAAGATATTTTGTGCAGATGTTAATTCTCTATCTGCATGTTAACATACACTTTTATTTGTACATTAAAAGGTATTATCTTTCCTACCATAAACTACAGCACTGTGTATGCATTTAATGTTGGTCAATTGATGCGCATGTGGACAGGCCGTACAGCTTACAAGCCAGCATTCAATTTATTATACATGCTGCACCTGTACATACATGTATATCTACATGTATACTAACCAATAGCTTTATGCTTTGTTCGCTTCTTTTAGTATGTAAACTTTATAAGTGCATGAGAAAAACTGCAATAACTAGAATGTTCCCGTAATTCTGGAAACTAGAAACTGATCAAGCATTAAGTTTCATGTAAATATATGAAACAGTGGCAACATTTTGCCTTTCAGTGAAAAAAATATTTTAACAAGAGCTGTCCATAAGACAGCGCAGCGCGCTCCACTATTCGGCATTTTGACAGTAAAATGATTATATGTCTCAATAAGAGACCTCTGCTTTAAAAGGAAGATACACCAAGGGGCATAATTTTGTCAAGAACATAAATAAGAGTTATTGGGATTGTTACCACACATGCAGATGATGATGGTAAAGATATATTTTGAGTTTCAAGTCATTATCTTATATAGTACCAAAGTTATGTCCAGAAAACGAAGTTTGTTAAAAAATTTAAGTATGAAAGGGGCATAATTTTGTAAAAAAATACAAATCAGAGTTATGGGGATTGTTACCACACATGCAGATGATGATGATAAAGATACATTTTAAGTTTCAAGTCTTTATCTTATATTGCATTAAAGTTATATCCAGAAAGCGAAGATTGCAAAAAAACTTTAAGTATAAAAGAGGCATAATTCTGTCAAAAATACAATTAGAGTTATGGGGTTTGTAACCACACATGCAGATTGATGAATATAAAGAAATATTTTTAATTTCAAGTCATTATCTTTTATCTCTTCAAGTACCAAAGATATGTCTATAAACGAAGCTTTCGAAAACATTTAACATGCAAATAATTCCAAGTATAACATCTTTGTAACCTTGACCTTGCACATACTTTTGTTTGTATGCTAAACAATGTTTATTTGAACTAACAGTAAGATATAAGCAATAGTAACAAAGATATGACAGAAAAACAAAGGTTGCCGAAAAACTTAAACCAAGAAAGGTCACGCCGACGCCGGGGCAAGTAGAATAGCCCCCCTATTCTCCGAATAGTGGAGCTAAAAATCACAAATCACAATGTATGGGTAAGTCGCTTTAAAGCAAATTTTTTCTGAAAGATTATTTAATTGCCCAAAAGACAGCCAATCATTGACAAGGAAGTTTTTTGGTTTTTAGCTCACCTGAGCTTAAGGCTCATGGTGAGCTTTTGTGACCGCTCAATTCCGTCGTGTGTCCATCAACATCTTCTAAAAAAATCTTCTTCTTTTGAAAACCACTGGACAGAGTTACACAAAACTTCACAGGAATGATCCTTGGGTGGTCCCCTTTCAAAATTGTTCAAAGAATTTAATTCCATGCAGAACTCTGGTTGCCATGGTAACGGAAAGGAAAAACTTTAAAAATCTTCTTGTCCAAAACCGCATGGCATAGAGCTTTCTATAGTATTGCTCCAAATTAGTGCGCCAATACCTTTATTCCATATATTTTGGGTTAATACTTTGTTTCTAGTGCAGATGTACACTACAGGCAGCGCGTAGTCTACATAAATCACCCAACCTCGGTGTTCGTTTTTTAATTTGGGTGTCAAATTGCGGTGGTCGGACACCCATTTGACCACCACGGTCAATTAAACACGACTGTTACAGTACCGTCAAATAAGTGATCGCGGTGGTTTTCCGGTGTCCGTCGCGGTGGAATTGCGATGAACAAGTTTTTTACAACTAACATTTTTCTATAACGTTGTTAGTGAAAGCACAGTAAAATGTATACATTCATGTACTGGCGCAATAATTTAGAGCATTAGAAAGCCATTGAACCCTTTTTTGTTTTAAACTTAACATTATAGAACTTTTTTTTTTGGACTTCAAAAATTATGCGTCATAAAAATCTGAAAAGGGGAAATAATTCTACTAAAACTGAAGGCAACCAAGTTATTTTTATTTTAATTTGTATCATATGAAATGTTTAATAAATGGACCAAGTTTGAAAGAAATATCTTCATTATTTTTCAACAATTTCAAGTAATATTAGTTTTTATGTCGAAAGCCCGATCGGGCAAATTATTTTTATGTTACCAGCCTGTTAAATTATGTCAACAAAGATGTCATCATTACAAATACTTTGTACATGTACCGGGAAACGTTCCCAACGGATTTCATTGGGAATTTCCTAACAGAACTGTGCAGAATAAGTTTGCACGTGACGGAGACAGCGATAGTCAAAAGTTATCAAGCTGTCCCGAAACGTCCTTTAATTTATAAATTTTGGATTATGTTTTTCTCAGAAAACATTATACTGTGTATCTCTCTGATCTGTTTACTAAATAACTGTAGTGATAGTAGGTTTATAGGCCGCTTCCAACAGCCTTGCTGTTGGGTTAACCCTTTAGCGACGTGGTTAGAGTGTCCGTCTACAGATCTCGAGGTCCGGGGTTCGAGGCATACATTACAGACGCTAAATAAAAAAATGGCGCGAAAAAATTGGTAGTCGCATAATGGCGGATACAAACAGTCCTCAGTTTTTTTGCTCTGTAGAGCTATTTTTCTTAGCAACTGTTTTGCTAAAATCACATGACAGATCTATGCTTGACATGTAGGTAGCATTTTCATAATGAAATAACAACATGGCAAAATTTTTCATGGAAACGTAGATCATACACCACCAGTATAATTTGGGGTCTCATTTTTAATCCCCCGCCGTGGCGGAGGGATAATAGGAATGGTCTGCATCCGTCCTTCCGTCCGTCCGCCCTTCTGTCCTTCCGTCCGTAACAAAATCGTGTCCGGTCCATATCTCCTAAACCCCTTGAAGGATTTTCATGAAACTTGGGTCAAATGATCACCTCATCAAGACGATGTGCAGAACCCATGAGTCAGCCTTGTCAGTTCAAGGTCAAGGTCACAACTCAAGGTCAAAAGTTTGAGCCTGCCATTTTGTGTCCGCTCTATATCTCCTAAATCCCTTGAAGGAATTTTATAAAACTTGGGTCAAATGATCACCTCATCAAGACGATGTGCAGAACCCATGAGTCAGCCATGCCGGCTCAAGGTCAAGGTCACAACTCAAGGTCAAAGGTTTGAGCCTTCCATTTTGTGTCCGCTCTATATCTCTTAAACCCCTTGAAGGAATTTTATAAAACTTTGGTCAAATGATCACCTCATCAAGACGATGTGCAGAATGGGTCAAAGGTTTGAACCTTCCATTTTGTGTCCGCTCTATATCTCCTAAACCCCTTGAAGGATTTTCATCAATCTTGGGTCAAATGATCACCTCATCAAGACGATGTGCAGAACTTGTGAGTCAGCCATGTCGGCTCAAGGTCAAGGTCACAACTGAAGGTCAAAGGTTTGAGCCTTCCATTTTGTGTCCGCTCTATATCTCCTAAACCCCTTGAAGGAATTTTATAAAACTTGGGTCAAATGATTACCTCATCAGAACGATGTGCAGAAATTATGAGTCAACCATGCCAGCTCAAGGTCAAGGTCACAACTAAGGGTCGAAGGTTTGAGCCTTCCATTTGGTGTCCACTCTGTATCTCCTTAACCCCTTGAAGGATTTTCATCAAACTTGGGTCAAATGATCACCTCATCAAGAACTCATGAGTCAGCCATGTCAACTCAAGGTCAAGGTCACAACTGAAGGTCAAAGGTTTCAGCTCTGTATCTCCTAAACCCCTTGAAGGATTTTCATGAAACTTTGGTCAAATGATCACCTCATCAAGACGTTGTGCAGAATTCATGAGTCAGCCATGTCAGTTCAAGGTCAAGGTCACAGCTAAAATCAAAGGTTTTACCCTTTCACTATCCATAGCAGTGGCGGGAGATTTAGCTGTCTTTCAGACTGCCTTGTTTAGCTGATTTTACAGTTTGACTGAAATTATTTTTCTTGCATCAAACATGACCCCCACTTTTCTTTTGATTTTTAGTTAGCACTGACAATATTCTTCAAGAAAATGTAAGTTACAGACATTTAAAATGGGTCATGATGTGTGCTGCGGTCATTGGAAATAGGTCAATTTTATATAGGATAAAGAACAACAACTATTTAGTGTGTTATAACCTATAAGATGTAGGGGTGACTATTGAGGCCAATTTTGACTATTGCAATACTATTGATATTGCTGAAAAACTATTGCGATACTATTCTATTGCAGGTTACTATTGCGATACTATTGCAATAGTTATCGGCCACCATATTTTATACAGTAAAGCTACCAACTGGCATTGTTACACAGTGTAAGACACGGCAGTTTATAACTGCTGTTAACACACACTGAGATGTTTGTATAACTGAAATGGACAGAAATAATTCTAACATTAAATATTTCTTGCCTTCCTTGGCTTTGAAACAATAAGAAAAACAATAAACCTATGCAAGGTATACTCAAACAAATCGGCCATTTTGTTGCGAATGTCAACACATTTAATAACCCAAAGCATCGAAAAAGACGAAAACTGACGGATCAGACTAAGGTGTACCAGCACTAAATGAAGGGCCCTACCGAACAGTTTGCTGTATAATACAAGTAGCCTACTTTCTCCATGTCCATAGTACATTTTCTCATTTAAGATTAACAGGTTATTTAAATATATTTAATCAAAGTTTCTAAGAAACTAAATTTATTAATTATCTCCCAGCCTTCCCAGTCCTTTATGGTAGTTTAATTCTGTGAGGGTAATTACTGTAATGGAGATGTAAACATTTTCCGAGGCGCAAATGAAAGGTGGCTCTGTTTCTTGGTTTATAAATTATAAATTATTTCTGTATTTACTAAAATTTCAAAACTATCGAAACTATCGATTGTTGAAGGAACTATCGGCGATTGTTATTGGATCGTGACTTTTCTATCGATGCATACTATCGGGACACCGAGTATCGCAATGCATCGATATTTCGATGTATCGTTACACCCCTAATAAGATGACATTGGTAAAAAATGAAATCTGGCCAGATGATGGTGGAAATGGGTTACTTTGGTTAGAACTTGATAGAAAATGACAAATTAATTGCAATTTTGTTGAAAATGAGAATGAAACATAAAAATATCACATTTTCACTGTTTTGAGTGCATTTTTCTCAAAAACCGCATACCGTATTTTCCCGTATTAACGCCCCCGGGGGCGTTACATTTTCGAAAGAGGGGGCGTTTATTTGAGGTAAAAAAATAAAAAATGAATTTTTTTACAAAACTTAAAAACATCGTTCAAACTAGCTGTAAAGTGTTTCTGTGTTGTTTAATCCCCCCAAAACGTAATTATTTGGCATCCAATTTAATGCAGTGCGTCTTTTATGCATTTAAATACGGTACCTCGTGTATTCTATGTCTGGCTTTTTGACACACTGGAGACACTACACATTACGTCATGACCCAAACAGCTGTGTACTCCGATAACATTTTTCTTAGTACATGCGGGTAGCTAATAGCGCAATACACAATGTCAATGGTTTGACACGCTGCTGTGCCTGCTTTTAAATTAAAAGTTCTTAAAACTGCCGAAGAAAAGGGTATATCGTAAACATATTGCTGCAAGTTTGTTTAAAGTCGGCAGGAAGCGTGTGCGCGAGTGGTGTAAAAACAAATCAAAAATGTATTTACCGTTTAATTTTCTGTTTGATGATCGGATACGTACCGTACTTAGTACAAATGCTTTGGAATTACGGTACATGGACTGTTTAAACGTGTGTTTAATTTTTAATACATTGGACTTTAGTACTGTAAATTACTTATTATATGGACTTATAAAAATGAGGTAGGTGATTTTTTTCCCTTTCTTGTCGACTTTTTTCCCCTCCAAAATGGGTGGGGGCCGTTAATTAGAGGGGGGGGGGGGGGCCTTAATTCGGGAAAATACGGTATTTATAGGCTACTGATTGCTATTTTCTGGCCATCAGAGGTAAAAGTGAACATATTTAACAGTTTAAATGTGTAATTTGCATGCAGATCAGAGTAGAAAATGTCAAAACAGGGCAAAACAAGGCTGCATTTAGGGTAACTGCTTCAAAATTATGTCGCAACAGCTATTTTTGACAAAATCTGATGCTTTGTCTTATGGTACTGAAACTGTCGTAAAAACTTGGAAACTGTTGAAATCAAGCTAAAACCTTGTATTTTTTCATGCATTTGTGTTTCTTGTACATTTCAAATGAAACTGGCACAGTGTCAGAGGAAAATGTTTTCCTTATAGGCATACAGACGCTAAATAAAAAAATGGCGCGAAAAAAAATGGTAGTCGCATAATGGCGGATACAAATAGTCCTCAGTTTTTTTGCTCTGTAGAGCTATTTTCCTTATTTTCTTTGCAATTTTTTTGCTAAATTCACATGACAGATCTATGCTTGACATGTAGGTAGCATTTTCATATAACAACATGACAAAATTTTTCATGGAAACATAGATCATACACCACCAGTATAATTTGGGGTCTCATTTTTTAGCTGCATTTTGCAGTTTGTGTGTTTGGCTGAAATTATTTTTCTTGCATCAAACATGACCAGGTAGAGCACACACAGTAATTAACAGATCATGTATAAATCAATATATCACTTTCGCTTGGCTGCTTCTCACCAGCACTTTGAGGTTACAAAGGAAGTCTGGATAGATATGACTGAGCAGCAAAGAGCAAACTTGTTCAAACGCTTCAGACAGTATGTTGTTAAAGATGACAAAATTGTCATTTCTACTGACGGACGCAGTGCTGTCATTGCACCAAGAACTGAGGGTAAAAAACCTGGTCAAAGAAAGCGAAAGGTTAACATCAGGACTGTGACTGTCAACGCCAAAAAGACGAAACAATGAATAACATCATTTTAAGTTGCAAGATGAAATATCACACCAGATGCATTTAGCACATTATGCACCTACATTTCTGTTGACATTTCCCTTACTTCCTGTAAAGTGCAGACAGCTTTCCTAGTTCCTGTAAAACTGAAAACGATGTAAAAAGTGTATATATACAAATATGTATGCATGTTTGGTTCTTGTTCTGCTCTGCTTCATACAGAATTCAGTTCAGACATATCACCAGAGAATTCAATGAGAAAAAATGCTTAAAGTTGCACATAATATTCATTAATCTTAGCTTTGCATTTTCGTGCTTGTGGCATTGAATAAATTTATGACATTTTTGCACTTTATTGTTTGTTTATTCTTCTGCAGCATCAGTCTGAGAAATGCAGTATCAGTCTGAAAAATACATAAATATTAGAATATAAGTAAATCTACACAGCCGGCGCCATTACCTCTATAAAGTCGGACCAGCTTGCATCAACTTGAGATATACCCCACCTAAACTTTAAAACCTGGACCTACCTGTTTACCAATTTTTATTAAAACATGAGGCCCTTTACTTTTGAAAGTTAAACAAAAAGGACTAGCCCTGAGCTAAGGTTATAAAGCGATTTATTGTACTACAGCAAAAGTGTATTAAAATAAAAATAACATGAACAATAAAAAAAAACAACTAAAAAATAAATAAAAAATTTTTAAAAAAAACTTGATACTTACATTGTATTAAAATATATATTATGATAATTTGAACAACGAAAGCTACAATAAATATTTTATTTCGTCTATTTACAAAGGGAAGTAACAACTGTTTTACTGCCTATTACTCCGTAAGAAAAGTTTGCTGTGATATTTACATCCAGTGAATAAAAATTGGTGATATTCATTGTTTTCATTATTTTTTAGAAATTTCTTTTCTCAGATGTATTTTTAATGTAATCATTTGTTTACTAGACATGATTAAACATTAAATAAATTAAAACTTTGACAGTAAATGGTAGATTTTGGTAAAATAATCTGGATTCCGGTAGATTCCTGTAAAAATGTAGATTCCGGTATTCAATGTAACCCATTAAAAGATGTGTTGATATATAAATTTACAGGTGATATATTGATTTATATATGATCTGTTAATTACTGTGTGTGCTCATGGAGGTAATATAGAGATGGAGTGCGGACGAGATAATTGGTGATAATTATTTATTATACCACATGTTGTTCCTTGCTGAGCTCCTTTCAGAATCCTACGAGATATATCACCACAGTCACTTAATTATCACCATTTCACATGTAAATAACATAATCCTTTGAACACACTGTGCGGCACCGCGGTTTTATCGTAAATCAGCAGATGCATCAAAACTTCAACAAAACGGAAGTTGTGGGTGACATATGCGCACGTGTCATATTTTGAAACTAATTGAAACAAACAATGCGCACTACGGGGGATTCATCAGTAGAATAAATGTACTTCTTCTTAAAGAATGTGTTTCTGTGATATTATAACTCTTCAGGTAACAGTGACTCATTGAAGTAAGCGTTTACAGTTTTCTATGTAGTCATTTTAAACTAAATTCTTTTAGATTTCCTAAAATTTCCTAAAAAATGTAGACATGCTAAATTAAAGTTAAGGTATCAAATTGTCATTTACTGGGTATTAAAAACGTGAGCATTTGTGAGCATTTTAAATAATGACCATGTTTTAGACTGCATATTTTACATAATTGGTCTTGATTACAAGTTTATGTAAGTCGTTCATATAACTTAAATTTTATCTATTTAAGTAGTTATTCAGTTACCAAACGCCTTCTTCGTGTATTTATCTATATATCTATTTATTTATTCGATTATTTAATTTATTTCGCAGATTTGAAGCTGGTGTAAATCTCACTGTTAAAGTGGAGAATTTTCTACAATTCTTTCGCACGATCTGGAGGTCAGTGCCTGTAAAGATGCACATTATTTTTTTTTTATTTTTTTTTTTTTTTTTTTTTTGAAAAATATGTGCCTTGCTTTTCACTTATTCGCCTAGAATGTACAAGCATATTGACAAGGCATGTTTTAATATCCATATACGCTCTGTACAGCTAAAATTGGATTTGTAGGTCAGTAATATTACGTTATAATCTCATTTATTATAAAGTGAAATTTCGTATTCATATCTTTTTTGTCTTTACATTCTGGACATATCCAGGGATCCTCCGGTATAGTTTCAGCTTTCAAATTGGCACACGAATAGTGCCACCATTCAAATTCGCATTTAAAATGTTCGCAATTAATCATTTCTGGGTGTCCATTTGGACAATTTGGCCAGTCATTGTCAGAATCACTCCACATCCCTGTTACTTGAATTAATTCATTGGAAAAGAAAATCACTCCAAAATCTTAGTTTTCGTAATCGTTATTTGCCATAAGTAACACTTACAATAAAGTCTTTTCAAAAAGAACAAATTCGATGTAAACCAATTATAATTGCATGACCGTGGATGACATGAAAATGCGTGTATTTCGTTAACTTTAATTGCCAATATGTCAATATTTCCAAAACGACGTCAGAATGTGTATTTGAAGTGTCAGGTAGTTACTAAACGTAAAATATCGGAACATCCCGATCCCATTATCGGACTATTCCGGCTGTTCATCGGGTCTCACTCGATAAACTCCGTAAGGAACAACATGATACGCGATTAACACCTAGTTACTACTGATTGACAGGTACTTATCAGAAGATAACAAAGCCGCGGTGCCGCACAGTGTACCTTTGAAGTGCCTTCGTCCGCACTCCATCTCTATATTACCTCCATGGTGTGCTCTACCCGATGACCCCCACTTTTCTTTTGATTTTTAGTTAGCACTGACAATATTCTTCAGAAAATGTAAGTTACTGACATTTAAAATGGGTCATGATGTGTGCTGCGGTCATTGGAAATAGGTCAATTTGGAGCACTTTTAGAATCTGTCCGTAGGTAAAATCTGCATAATTTCCAATATCCAGTACCTGTATGGTTTAGTTTACATTCTAAAAGGGGATTAATTTTGTGGGGTAAATATAAAAAGAGGGGCCTGGTATTTTGTGGGGTTTACAAAAAAAGAAGAAAAAAAAAAAGAAAAGAAAAAAAATATATGTGGTTCGATCCCGCACTCTTCTGCTCCATCTTCCCCTCTTCTTTCCTCTCCAGAACTCCCGTTCACACCGCTTACACATGATACAGGCACAACACCTGCACGGTAGAAATCTACTGGTATCTGCGAATATTCAATGGCATGATTAGTAAACATAGCATAGAAATATACAATGTAAACATAAACATCATTTTTAAACACTCACACACCCATACTCACTGCGCCATGACAGCTGATGTGATTGCAGCACTTTGGAACTTCTACAGTTTCCTGCGCAGCAATTGTCATTAATATTCATGACATAAGAAAGCACGTGTCGGCCCACGTGTCCTAATTAGGAATATGTATATACGTCATAAAAGGGGTTTCAGCAAATGAATGTGCTGTGAATTATGTTCGGCTAATTACGGACGCTTCCGCTGAAGCTAATGCCAGTTTACGGGACCATATTTGGAAAGTACACAGAGCGTATTACGCAATGTTTGTGTTGGAGGGAAAATTGAGTGTGTTGAAGCCTTACTGTGTTTCGGCGTGTCTGACCAGTGACCACAGTTTTAGAAATGGATGATTCTTTGGAGGATTTTGATTTGACCAAGGTCAAAAAACCCACGAAGCGGACATTGGTCCTGAAAGAAAATGTTAATTTTCTGAACGTAAAACGTGAAAATTCTACTTTGGATTTAAATAATCGTTTGAAAAAATGTGAACACTCTAGTGTTGGAATACAGTGCTGTGTTGCTAAGAAGGACAGCGGTACGCAAGTGAAGCAGAGAAAGCTCGTGGATAAATCGGTGCAGGTGGGGACTGAGAGTTCTGCTAGCTACGTTAAGAAGCTATCCAAAGACAGTAAAACGACATACCGAGATTTAGTAGGCAGGATCATTCCTAACAAAATATCGACACTGCAGTTTTGTTTTGATACTGGACTAATTCCACGTACAAGAAATTGTCCAACATGCGGCGAGTCAATGAAATTAATTGCAGATAGCAAGGTCTCCGATGGACATAGGTGGTACTGCAGCAATCGGAAAAGCGGTGATGGAAATATCAAACATGAACACAGGATTAGTATTAGAAACGGTACGTTCTTCAGCAAGAGCAACTTAACTTTAGAGGAAATACTCCAGTTTGTGTACATGTGGATACACGGGACACCACAAAACTTCATTCAACATGAATTGGGGACATCCTGCACCACAGACGTTGATTGGGCAAGTTTTTGTAGAGAGGTGTGTGAAGTCGTTGTAATGGATTCAAGTGAAAGAATAGGTGGCCAGGACATAGTTGTAGAAATCGATGAGAGCAAGTTTGCCAAAAGGAAATACAATGTCGGTCATCGTGTTAAGGGCGGATGGGTGTTCGGTGGTCGAGAGAAAGACAACAGGAAGAAGGTGTTCATGGTGCCTGTGGAAGATCGCACAGCAGATACATTGATTTCAGTTATTCGTAGGTGGATTGCACCAGGATCTATCATATGGTCCGACTGCTGGAAGAGCTATAATCAAATTCCGAAACTCCCTGAAGGTTACAAGCATGCTACGGTTAATCACAGTAAACATTTTGTTGACCCGGAAACTGGCACATGCACCAACAGAATAGAAAGTGATTGGCGTCATGCTAAGGCAGAATTCCCAAGATTCGGTACAAAATCTGAACACTTTCGAGGATACTTGGCAGTCTTCATGTGGAAGAGGAAACATTATGGAGAGGATCTGTTCAGGGAGATGGTGAAGGACATTGTCCGTGTGTATCCTGGTGTTAATCCGGAGGCCCCCAAGGCCGCAACCATGGAATAAATATGACCATGCTCGGAATTGTAAATAGTAGATCTACATCGTTATTTAGTTTAAAAGTTTAAGTTGAACTACAGTTAAAGAAGTTTAAGTTGGACTAAAGTTGTATATTTAACATTGTTAACTTTGGATTTAGCATTATTTTACGGAGTGGTTTACTTTTGGATATGTTAAACTGAATGGATACACACGAAATTAAATAAAGGTAAGGCTTTTTTAGTTTGTATATTTCGTAATGGGGGGCTGCCGCCCCCCACACCCCCCGCATTTTCTAAACCTGGCGAGGAAAATATATCCATGCTACCACCTCTGTTAGGAACACATCAGGCAGAGAGGGTGTGCAAAATTAAATACTGGTAATGCTTACAATTTAGGTAAATGATATTGAATTTATGTATTATACTAAGAGACAAAGGGTTGAATTTAGTATTCCATTTATATATTATTGGATATCGATAAATAAAAGAATGCCCAAATAGCGTGAATAGCTACGGACAGATTCTAAAGTCTAGCCGTCAATTTTATATAGGATATAGAACAACAACTATTTAGTGTGTTTTTAAAACATCGAGCCCCAGTAGGGACCTTGGTATTTTCTCTCCCAGGTTCACTTTATAACTGTGTTGGTTTTCATCTCTGTAAATAGTGTCAGGTAAACTTACTGCTTTTATCTCCACAGAAGATTGAAATAGCAATTAATAAAACTACGATAACAGCTGCCGACACCAAATAAGCTGTCGCAGGATCAACCGGGGCCATTTTTGCCGATGTGACAGTGAAGCGTAATAACTACTTGTTATAATTTTAACTTATAGGCTATTTACACGGTTGCCGGCTGACCTAAAGTTATTTCATTTCACATTATGATCGGGGCATATAATAAGTATGTGATGACAACATTGATACACATGTTGAATCAGTGTTAAGACAATGCTCAGTGTACAAAACAACAATGCAGCATACTGCAAATCTAGAAATAAACTAAACTTAGAAACTTGGGAAAAAATGTGGGGCATGGAATTAAACCCCAGCAAGTGCTGAATAAAGTTTAAAACAAGTTAAAGCATAGCAAAAGTTCCTTCTAGGGCATATCTATATAAATATAAAATTATCATCTTGTAAAATTTTGGTTGCAATGTCTGTTTTATACTGCCCAAAAATTTCAAGTAAGTATTTACGCTAGTTATTTAACATAAATTGTTAAATCCAACAACAAGTTAAATCTGTTACCACTTTCAGTAGAGTAAATACGGCAATAAGACATTGACCCGGTTAATCATTTACGATTCAATGCGTGAATTTGTTGCGCATAATTAGAGGGTCGCAATGGGGTTTGTTTTCATATATTAACTATGCATTTCAAGGTAACGATAATATTTAGTCGTTTACATTTAAATTTGCTGATATATGTCTATCTGGTCGACTGAATGTATGTTATGTTCCTCAAGAATGGAGGAAATAACATCCTCGGGTTTAGTAATATGTAATCCACGGAACGCGTTCAGTCAGAGTCGCCTCAATTAGGAAATAATAGTCTAACGTCAGAGGTTATTTCTAAGGTCACAGAGTTTTATTGGCCAGCTTGTAATGACAACAGCTTTCGGTATCAGTAGCTCAGTCAAGTGTGACTTATTGAACTATAATATTCCTTCTCAAGAGAAGGAATCATAAAAAATATTTTTCAAAATCCTTTTGTGCTTATAAAGAAAATATATTTATATTAAGTATGGTTTTGAAAAGATAAACAAATGCGTTTCAATTTAGATTTACTAAACACAACCAAACACAACCACTTTGGTTTTATCCTCATTAACTTGCAACCCCCATAATCTACAGTAATTATGCATAGCCTTTAAAGCTTTCTGTTATTCTATATGACGTTCTGCTAATAAGACTATGTCAAGAAACAACGAGAAAATCCTTAAATAAACTTCCGCATCATCATCACCAAGGCACGCAAAAGTTGCCTTAGACATTGAAGCAAGACCCTCTCCTTCTTTGTACGCGACTACACTGTCAGATCAGTAGCCTCGACGAAATTTGTGGTTTGTCGCAGATCCTCAATGCCTTCATACAGTTTCTGGTGGATTGATGTATCCTGGTCATGCCTTTTACATTTCTGGAGTATATGCTCCATAGTCTGATCTTCCTCACCGCATGGACAGGTTGGTGATGGTGCCAGTCTGTATTTCTTGTACATGTGAGCATTGAGCTTGTTTTGCCCTGAGCGAAGCCTGACCAGCATCACTTGTTCAGACCGATCAAGGAGATGAAAAGCATCTTCCATTATCCTTGGTCTTGTTAGTGCCTTGATGATGGTTACTTTCTCCTTGTAGCTCATATGTGTTGTGTGTTGTTCTGACTGAGCTCCTAGCTTAGCCAGTTGGGCCGCCTTTTCATGCCTGTAAGTCCACAATGGATGGAATCCACTGAATGCTACTTTGCAGGTTATATTCAGGATCTGCATTCTCCTGGCTAGCTGCGGAGCTTTATTGTTGATTAAAGCTTCCTGACAGACAGTGCATCTGTGAGAAAGACGACTGAGGAGCTTTCTTCTGCCGAGTCTTCAATCATGAGACCCTTCATGATGCTTCAGTCCACGCCAGTAATTGCTGCAGTGTTTTTCCTGTAGCTGCATGTAGTGTTTTTCTCTCTTGCCAGATGGGTAAGAATGGAAACTCCTGCTCCTCCATCTTTGATGTCGCATGTGGCTAATCCATCTGTATAGACATGAGTCCTTGTTTCCGGGGATAGTCTTCATTGATGATAGCCAGATATTCCGAATACCTTCATCCTCTTGCTTCCCGCGGTCAAAATGAGGAATAGCAAGTCTCACAGTCACTGAAGACAGATCATTCGCTTGAGGGTTTATAATGTCTTCTCTACCTACTGGGGTCGTTGGTATGTTCAGCTCAGTTTTGAACTCTCGATTGAGTTTCTTTGCCTCGTGAACGAAGCTGCTACGTTTGAGCCGATTTTTGGTGTAGCCATCCAACTTGGCTTTCATGGGATGGTCTTGAAAAGACCTGAACTTCTCTGCTTGAAGCAGGACCTTTGCATGTCTCCTGTCTTGTAACGGCTGTGTACCTGTTAGCTCCTCCATGAAGGCAATTGGCGTAGACTTTGTAGCACCTGTCATGATTCGCAATGCTTGGTTTTGAACCTGTTGGTTTGTTTTGGCAGTAGCGGAACAGGCTCTTGAGCTTTACTCTAAATGGGGTCTCACTGTTCCCTGATATATTGTCTTGAGTATGTGCTCATTTGCTCCCCACGTTGTTCCAGCAAGTTTACGCATCATGGCAAGCTTCCTACGGGCCTTCCTGTCTGTTCGACTAATGTTGGGTCTCCAGGTTAGCCGTTTGTAAAAGGTCACTCCAAGGTATGTTGCCTCGTCTAGTATTTCCCATCTTGATTTTACCCGCCCTCTGCTTTGACGACAGGGAGAATAGTGTGGTGGACGATTTCTCTGTATTGATCGAGACACACCAATCCTCAGCCAAAGCTGAAAGCTTGTTGATGTCTTCTTGCATCCTGTGTGTGGCTGTTGTAGCATGTTCTTCCTTACACCATAACACCAAGTCGTCAGCGTAAAGAGCAGCCTTAACTCCTTTCGGTTGTTCAGACATCAAGTCATTAATGAAAAGCAGGAAAAGTGTAGGGGACAAGACTCTGCTTTGTGGGACACCATGACGCAACAGGAATTTCCTACTGCTGGCAAGTTCTAATCTGACTCTTGCTCTCCTGTTGTAGAGGTATGACTTAATCCACCTCAGCATGTGACCTCCTACTCAACTCCTCATCAGTTTGACGATCAAGACTTTGTTGGACGCTCGCTGCAGATCAATCCATGCTGTAAGCACGACTTTCTGCTCTTGGAAGGGGTCCTCTATCTCTTGTGATAGGTAAGTGGTCTGGTCCTCAGTGGAGCGAAATTGTCTGAAGCCAGCTTGCTGTGTTGCGAGTAGGTTGTAAGTCTCCATGTACCACTTCAGACGTGCATTCACAATCCTCTCCATGGTCTTTCCAACACAGACTGATTGGACGATAGCTTGCAGCGTTCTTTGGATCCTTCCCTTTCTTATGGATGGGGATCATGACTGCCTCTTTCCATATCTGTGAAGTAGTCATTGTGTCCAGCTGTAGTTGTAAATTTTCATGAGTTTGGCAAATTGCTGCAGTGCCTAAATGGGTCAGCATTTCATTGTGACTCCATCTGGTCCAGGAGACTTCTTTTCTTCAAACTGTCTAAGAGCTGTCTGTAGCTCATGTAGTTTAAGACTCTTTCATGCATTCTGAAGTTACTCGACTTGTCTGCCTTTCCCGTTTTTCTCTGTGGGCTTCCCTTTGCCTTTCCCTGTTGATGGCGATGTTGGAAACATCTTTGTAGTAGGAGGCAAAAGTGTTTGCCGCTTGTCTATCCGTCACCAGTTCACCATTCTCTTCCAAAGTTGTTGAGCCTCTCCCTGTGTCTTCATCGTTCAGCTGTCTCGTCAATTTCAATAGCTTTTGACCATTTCGCTCTAGATTGAGCGAGGCTGTTTTGTTTCTCCAGCTCTTCCTCTGTGCTTCCAGTTCGTGCCTGAGGAATTTGGTCTTGGCTCGCTGTAAGAAAGGTTACTTTCTTGTGAGGGATTGTTTTCTGCTTCCTCCCTGGCTTCTGATAGCTTTATGTCTCGATGTCTCTACCTTCCACTCTGATGTCTTTACAGAGCTCATCACTCAGACTTTGGTAAAAGGTCCATCTGGCCTTCTTGTAGTTCCATCTTGGGAAGTTGGGTGAAGTAGAGGCTATACGGTCCACAAGATGGCACAAGTTTCAAGTTGAACTCGTTCTTTCTGAGGCTCAGAACTTGGAACTCGGAGTCATCTATATGCATGTTGGTCTGGACAGCACTGATGTTGTTTCTGACCGATGTCATGATTCCTCCTTTTCGTCTGCCAGTTCTGTCACAGCAAAAACACTGGTATCCTCTGTCTTTGAAGGATTTCTCTGGTTGCAGGTGAGTTTCCTGAATGCAGCAGTCTTTCTCATGGAGGATATGCTCAAGTTCAACCTTCTTGTTGGGGGCAGACCTCCTTCGAGTCCCCTGCAGTTCTGCCTGAGGCCACAAGATGCTCAGTTACCGTATGGTGCCATCTGGGAAGCACTGCAAAAGGGCTTGTCTGTAGAGAGGCTATGTACTGGCAGGGAAGACTTACATCAGTTTGATGAAAATTGTTGAAAATAATTTGGTCACTGATCACATCACTGAAGTTTCTAATTTAAAAGTTCGTATAGACGATCAACAAATTAAACTACCAACCATGTACTGGATTCCTAAATTGCATAAACAACCATATAAAGCCCGCTTCATCGCTAATTCAAGCTCTTGTACAACTACAAATATTTCAAAACTATTAACATCATGTCTAACTGCTGTGAAAGCCCACGTGGAAAGATACTGCGATAAAGTATACGAAAACTCTGGTAAACATTTATTTTGGTCGATTAAAAATTCTGGCGAAATCCTGGATAAGTTTAAAATTAATAATTACAAGGTATCTACAGTCAGTACATACGATTTTTCTACTTTGTATACCACTTTACCATATACATGTAACTTAATAAATGACAAACTAACTGCCCTAATTCAAAAGACTTTTGCCAGAGAGAATGCTACATTTCTCGCTTGCAATTTTGATAAAGCTTTTTTTTACTAGCAATATTATTAAACAATATACAATGTGGACCTGTGACGAAGTTTGTAAAGCCCTTTCCTTTTTATTGAACAACATTTACATCAGGTTTGGGAATGCAGTTTTTAGACAAGTAGTTGGTATTCCCATTGGAACAAATTGTGCACCCCTTGTCGCAGATTTGTTTTTATATTGTTATGAAAGAGACTTTATGTTGAGCCTTTCTCCAGATACGCAGGCAGATATTATAACTGCATTTAATAATACATCACGCTATCTGGATGATATTCTTAATATGGATAATCCGTTTTTTGGTCAATTAGTGGGTACTATTTATCCTAGGGAGCTTCAGTTAATTAAAACTAACAATTCGGATACTGATGCTTCGTTTTTAGATTTACATCTCTCTATTTATGACAATATTATACATACCAAAATTTATGACAAGAGGGATGATTTTAACTTAAGTATTGTAAATTTTCCCCATTTGGATGGGGATGTACCTCAGGCTACATCTTATGGGGTATATATTTCTCAATTAATTCGGTTTGCCAGAGCGAGTAGTCATGTCAAGCATTTCAATGAACGTAATCTATATATTACAAGTAAACTTCTTCAGCAAGGCTACCGTTATTACAAATTGCGTAAATATTTTGCTAAATTTTACTATCGTAATTCTGATTTAGTTTTAAAATTCAATAGTAATTTAAAGACACTTCTGCGAGAAGGTATTTCTAAACCCGTTTTTATGGGGATGTGGTTTACAAACTTCGTAAGATCTTGGGTCATGGTAATTTTCCAAATGTATTTGGTAAAATTATAAAACGTTTTATTAAAAGAGGTTACGACCCAACTGTTTTGAGACATACCGCATGTTTAGTGTTCAAACCGTTTACAGTTGGACACTACGCTTCCCTCTTTGATTGTGTCTGACGGAAGAGGGGGAGGACTCTATGATAAGCAGTTTTTAAATCCTACCAGGACTGAACTGTTTTGATATCTGTCTTCTGGCCTGTTTGGTCGGGCCCTTAAGGGTGTTTCTCTTGTTGCTCTGTCTTCTGAAAAGGCATTGAGTACCCACCAATTGACCAAAAAACGGATTATCCATATTAAGAATATCATCCAGATAGCGTGATGTATTATCAAATGCAGTTATAATATCTGCCTGCGTATCTGGAGAAAGGCTCAACATAAAGTCTCTTTCATAACAATATAAAAACAAATCTGCGACAAGAGGTGCACAATTTGTTCCCACGGGAATACCAATTACTTGTCTAAAAACTGTATTCCCAAACCTGATGTAAATGTTGTTCAATAAAAAGGAAAGGGCTTTACAAACTTCGTCACAGGTCCACATTGTATAATGTTTAATAATATTGCTAGTAAAAAAAGCTCTATCAAAATTGCAAGCGAGAAATGTAGCATTCTCTCTGGCAAAAGTCTTTTGAATTAGGGCAGTTAGTTTGTCATTTATTAAGTTATATGGTAAAGTGGTATACAAAGTAGAAAAATCGTATGTACTGACTGTAGATACCTTGTAATTATTAATTTTAAACTTATCCAGGATTTCGCCAGAATTTTTAATCGACCAAAATAAGTGTTTACCAGAGTTTTCGTATACTTTCCACGTGGGCTTTCACAGCAGTTAGACATGGTGTTAATAGTTTTGAAATATTTGTAGTGGTACAAGAGCTTGAATTAGCGATGAAGCGAGCTTTATATGGTTGTTTATGCAATTTAGGAATCCAGTACATGGTTGGTAGTTTAATTTGTTGATCGTCTATACGAACTTTTAAATTAGAAACTTCAGTGATGTGATCAGTGACCAAATTTTTTTCAACAGAAGGACTCAATGTATAAGTTCTAGTGCTATTTAGTTCGTTTTGTAAAACATTGATATAATGTAGGTGTCAAATGATGATAATATTGTTGGCCGCCTTGTCTGCTGGAACTAAGACATACTTAGAATGAAATTCTTGGATTTCCTTTTTCAAATGTCTTAAAGTAAACTTGGGTTTTGGTGGAAGTAGGTGTTCATTTATGTGATAAAATTTTATTCGAGAATCAACAATGTTAAAAATATTTCATTGTGTCGGTGCGACAATAAACCCAACAAAATAACAAGAGCACCGCCTTGCGGGTGCTGACGCTCATCTGATTTTTTTTGTATAATAGAAATATTGTCCTACCCATGATTTTCTAAGTCTAAAAAGGGCCATCACTCTTGCAAAAAGCAGGATAGAGTTATGTTTCGTGATGTACAGTGTCCACTTATGATGGTGAAAAACTGTTGCAAGTTTTAAAGCAATAGCTTTGATAGTTTATGAGAAAAGTTGACTTAAACATAATATTCAACCAAGAAAATGATTTTTCTAAGTCCAAAAGGGGCAATAATTATAGCAAAAAGCAGGATGGAGTTATGTTGCTTGCTGTACAGGGTCAGCTTATGATGGTGAACAAGAGTTGCAAGTTTTAAAGCAATAGCTTTGATAGTTTAAGAGAAAAAGTTGACCTAAACATAAAACTTAACCAAGAAATCTGATATTTTCTAAGTCCAAAAGGGGCCATAAATCTTGCAAAAAGCAGGATGGAGTTATGTTTCTTGCTGTACAGGGTCAGCTTATGATGGTGAACAAGTGTTGCAAGTTTTAAAGGAATAGCTTTGATAGTTTAGGATAAAAGCTGACCTAAACATAAAACTTAACCAAGAAAACTGATTTTCTAAGTCCAAAAGGGGCAATAATTCTTGCAAAAAGCAAGATGGAGTTATGTTTCTTGATGTACAGGGTCTGCTTATGATGGTGAACAAGTATTCCAAGTTTCAAAGCAAAAGCTTTGATAGTTTAGGAGAAAAGTTGACCTAAAACATAAAACTTAACCAAGAAATCTGATATTTTCTAAGTACAAAAGGGGCCATAAATCTTGCAAAAAGCAAGATGGAGTTATGTTTCTTGCTATACAGGGTCAGCTTATGATGGTGAACAAGTATTCCAAGTTTCAAAGCAATAGCTTTGATAGTTTAGGAGAAAAGCTGACCTAAACATAAAACTTAACCAGGCAACGCCGACGCAGACGCCGACGCCGACGCCGACGCCGACAACCGCTCAAGTGATGACAATAACTCATCATTTTTTTTCAAAAAATCAGATGAGCTAAAAATAAAATAAAATAAAAATATTTCGTTTCCAAGACGTTAATGCATTGGGATCAGCATTCTCATGACGACACCATTTAACACAAAAAGTTTCGATGGATTCCGCAATCTGACCACGACAAGCATCAAAATCAATAGTTGAAGAAATTCTATATTTAGGTCCTTTAAAGAATAAATTACGAATACGTTTGTCTTTAATAATATCAAAATTACCAGTGATGACATGACCGGCATCTGAATAGCAAAATTTTGAGTTTTTACATTTGCAGTAAGAAGGGGTATTTGTTTGAACATCTAAGTCGGAAACAATTTATCATAATTGAATATGACATTTCTTACAGGTGTTTTATATTTATAACAGATAATAAGGACTTCGGAGTTTCTGAAAGGCGCAAATTACATCTTTCTCTCAAAACAAGGAAGAATATCCAACAGGAAAACCCTAAATAAAAATCAATCAACAGTTTTAAAGAAAATATATCAACAGTACCATATTTTTTCGAAAGCCTGCCTGTTCTTCACTAAGTAAATTATAAACTTCTAAGTAACTATTAAGTCTTTCATTTAAAATATTTGTGAACAATTTGCCAAAACAGCTTAGAATAGTAATGCCTCTGTACTTGGGAATACCGAAAACTACTTCATTACCGAAAACTACCGAAATCCAGTTTTGATTACCGAAAACTACTTATATTTCTAAAAGTATTTCTGTTATGGAATTTAAGTTAATATATTCTGATAGCATATAATAATATATGTTGACAGACGAAATTTTGAAGAAATTTGTCAAATTTAAAGTGGTTTAATTCGGATTTTATCAAAGTGAGTGATAATTGTATATAGTCTGTTTCACTGATCTGTCTTATCGAATACAGAGTCAGTTACAAGCCGATTGAAAACGTACAGATTTCTGTACGAATACCATAATCCACCGCGCGAATGCTAATCTAAAAATAGCCAGGCTTTCCCAAAGAGAAATGTGTAGCTCAGGTCATGTAGGTTAAACCTTGGTATTTAATGCATATAGTACATGTACATTGTCTTATTAATCCTGAAAGGATTGTTTAATCACCTAACATAACAAGTTAAACCTACGACTATGAAGGTTTAGACAATACACAACTGATAAGCGCTTCCAGTCAGCTATATTTTCCATATTGTAGAATAGGTATAGAAATCTGGATCTACTGGTAACTTACTGTAAACCATTCTCTTTCTACGCAGGTATCTAGTACTGATAATGGAATTGTAATAAGGTATAACTAATTGAAATCTTCTGCAAAACTTCATAAATTAATGACTTTCCATATCCAGTGGGTCAAATTACTAATGTATCTCCATCATTTGTTTTTTTCTAACACATTCAACTTTTTGGCTTTAAGGATACTGAATAGTGTGTTACTTTCTTTATTTTTATTTATTTATTTTTTTGTTTACAGAAATATCTAATGTTTTTGTAAATTCCATCTAGCAGCCGACACAAAAAAAAAGATCTAAAATAAAAGGGAGTTCTGCGTGGCGTTTACATCGATATATACACTCAGCCAATCAGCGATTGCCATCTTTCACTAATTAGGCCGCAGGTATATTGGAATACAACAAGTAGTGTAGCACATGGAGACTGGGTGATTTCACGTGACTTTTTACTGATATGCGATTGGCTTATCGCATTTATGAAACGCCGTTTTTGCAATATTGCTTGCACTCTATATGATATATAGAGAAATGTTTGTGACCTGAATTCCTCATTCATTAGTTCATATAATTTATTCAAACTTTCAGCAATGATCAATATTTGTAACCTAGTTGTGCATAAGGGTTGTTGTGTTAACTGCTCTTCAATTTCCTGGTTTTGGTCCTGTGTTGTCAACAAAGTCCAGGTGATTGCATGAATCACATTTTTTGAAAGCTCTAGTAAAGTATTTCAATATAGTCAATGAATGCGACCAGTTGAGCTAAAAGTTATGTTATACATGAAAGGGAAATCAAAACAATACAGTAACTTTCAGAATTAAGAAATACATATTTCATAGATCTACTTGTAAATCACGTAGAATGGAGTAATATTTCCTACATTAAAGCGTAATGGTATAATGAAGAAGAAAAAAACAAGCGCGTTATTCACCCATAAGTTACTTTTTAGGCTGAGTGGTCACACACATCCATAACAATGTCTGGTCTGTATAACTTCTGGCCGCAGGAAATCTTTGGACTTGTTTTATACCTGGCGCGTCATAGTTCTTGGGTTGTAACAGTCGTTAATATGTAGTATCCAACGCGTGGAAGAGTCTTGATTGCTCTCCAGTTACGAATGTGGAGATCGTACCCATGAAACGTGACAATAGTAAAATTTCCTCTGTGCAGACGACATGTTTTGAATTGTTGACATGACTGTCCTCACTCAGCATAAATGTGATACATTACAGTTTTCAGTGTAACTATTTTATTTCTTTCATGCCTCCGAAGGTTGGCATATTGAAATCGCACCGTCAGTGTGTCCGTGTAAAATGTTGTCCGGGCTGTAACTCTGCCATCCATAAAGGAATTTTGAAATAACTTTGCATAAATGTTCATCATAATGTCAGAGACGACGTGTCCAGTCTCCTAGCTCCAAGGTCAAGGCCACACTTAAGAGGTCAAATGTTACAGGGTCTGAACGTGTCCTGTCAGCCATCCATGAAGGCATTTTAAAATAACTTTGCATAAATGTTCACCATAATGAGGCGATTTGTCATGCGCAGGATCCATACATGTAGCTCCAAGGTCAAGGTCACATTTAGAGGTCAAGGGTTAATGGTCTGTTTCTTGTCCGGTCCCCAACACTGCCATCCATGAAGGGATTTTGAAATAACTTGGCATAAATGTTCACCATAATAAGATGATGTGTCATGTGAAAGACTCAGACCCCTAGCTCCAAGGTCAAGTTCACACTTGGAGGTCAAAAGTTAATGGAGTCTGTTTCATGTCCGGTCTATAACTCTGCCATCCGTAAAGGGATTTTGAAATAACTTTGCATAAATGTTCACCATAATGTCAGAGACGACGTGTCCAGTCCCCTAGCTCCAAGGTCAAGGCCACACTTAAGAGGTCAAATGTTAACAGTCGGGGTCTGAACGTGTCCTGTCCATAACAGCCATACATGAAGGCATTTTAAAATAACTTTGCGTAAATGTTCACCATAATGAGGCAATTTGTCATGCGCAGGATCCGTACATGTAGCTCCAAGGTCAAGTCACATTTAGAGGTCAAGGGTTAACGGTCTGTTTCTTGTCCGGTATCCAACTCTGCCATCCATGAAGGGATTTTGAATTAACTTGGCATAAATGTTCACCATAATAAGATGATGTGTCATGTGAAAGACTCAGACCCCTAGGTCAAAGGTCAAGTTCACAATTAGAGGTCAAAAGTTAACGGAGTCTGTTTCGTGTCCAGTCTATAACTCTGCCATCCATAAAGGGATTTTGAAATAACTTTGCATAAATGTTCACCATAATGAGGCAATGTGTCATGCACAAGACCCACATCCCTAGCTCCAAGATGAAGGTCAGACTTAGAAGTCAATGGACTTGGTTAACAGGGTCTGTTTTATGTCCAGTCCATAACTTCAGTGGATTTTGAAATAACTTTGCGTAAATGTTCCCCATGATGAGACAACGTACCTGTCATGCGCAAGATCCAGACCCCTGGCTGAAGGTCACACTTGGAGGTGGTCTGTTTCTTATCCGGTCCATAATTCTGCCATTGATGAAGAGATTTTAAAATTACTTTGCATTTATGCTCAGGGGCATTAAATGTTACTAATAGTGGCAGCTCTTGTTCTCGTATAGTATTGCATCCAATGTCAGATATCATATGGTTTCACCTGTAAGTAATGCTGCTCAGTAACGCAGGGATTTCATTCCGCCAGACCAGATGAGAGACATTCTGTATCCACACCTTATGCACTTGTCACAGGGTGAGAAAAATGTGCAGTCAGTCCATGGGCTCGAACCCGGGACCCCTCGCTTACAGGGTGAGTGCTCTACTGACTGAGCTAACTGGCTGCCTGACACATCTTCTCCCCTAACGTGACCAAGTGCGTACCGTGACATACACTATCACAAATTGGAAATTCGTCCTCGAATTCCGGAGGTACATAATATTGCAAGCATTGCAAGACTGACTAAGCAAGCATGCCACGGTCCCATTGAAGTGCTCAGTGACCGCATTTCCCATTGGGTGATAGGGTGTAGTCCTGGTCTTCTCCACCCCTGCAATGTAACACAGTTCCCGGATGACTTTACTCTCGAAGTGTCTTCCTTGGTTGCTATGTAGCCTTACCGAAAAGGAGTAGTGTGAGAAAAAGTTCTCAAACAGGACTCTAGCAGTTGTCTGTGCCGTTTGGTTGCAAGTTGGAATGGCTTGTGCGTAGCGTGTGAAGTGGTCTGTGATGACTAGTATGTTCTCATAACCACTCATGGACCTCTCCAGTGGCAAGTAGTCTATACATACTAACTCCATGGGATGTGTGCTCTGAAACGGTACCAGGTGTGCTTGAGCTTTGGTCGGAGACTTTCTTCTGAGGCAGTTTGGACAGGCTTGAACCTTCCTGATCACATCTTTTTCAAGGCCTGGCCAAAAGAATCTCTGCTTCACCAACCAGTGTCCTGTCTCTTCATATATTGGAGTCTTTTCATGGCCAATTCCCTGTAGTTTTCTGGCAAAACTAGCTGGAACACTGTTTGGTCGTCTATCTGACAAAGCACTCCTGTGTCTTAGGTATTTCTGCACTTCCTTGGTTACATGTCTCAGCTGGTCCTTGGAAAGCTGAAGTCTGTTGTCAGTGATGTCATACATCCTGGAAATGGTTGGATCTTTTAACTGTTGCTCCTTCCAGTTGACATCACTCATCTCTGTTGCCTGGAAAGTTGGTTCTGTTGGGTCTGACTCTAGGTTACCGTCATCTGTGAGAACCAGCGACTCAGCAAGTGGATGGTCGTCAGTCCTGGCTTTGGTCTCTGTGCATAGGGCCTTGATGACATCCGTAAACATGACTTCTTCTTGCTGATCCTGTGGTCTCCTGCTTAAACCATCTGCATCACGGTTCTGATGGCCTGGCTTGTACACAGCCTTGAAGTTGTAGTTGCCTAGAGCAGCCAACCATCTGTGACCAGTCGCATCTAACTTGGCGGTTGAAGATACATATGTGATAACGCATTTGGCGCCCAACGTGGGGCCGTGGCAGGCTTGCTTGGTCAGTCTTACGACACTTGCAATATTATATGTACCTCCGGAACTCGAGGACGAGTTTCCAATTTGTGGGGGTGTATGTCACGGTACGGACTTGGTCAGGTCAGGGGAGAAGATGTGTCAGACAGCTGGTTAGCTCAGTCGGTAGAGCACACGCCCTATAAGCGAGAGGTCCCGGGGGTTCGAGCCCTGGACTGACTGCACATTTTTCTCCCCTAACGTGACCAAGTCCGTACTGTGACACACTTTAACTTTATCTCTGTAATTATGGAATTGCTTCAGACTTAAAATAACTTATTCCACATCATCACCTACATCATATAGTATAAGGATGGTCTGACCATAACACTGGCACCAATATTTCATGAATTATGCTCCCTTTTTTCTTAGAATTTCAGGTTAAAGTGTTAATGTTATATGATTCAACTTGAAATAGCTGTTCCACATTAATCATCCCACATCATTTATATGATTCAAGGTTCATAATTCTGGCATCAGTTTTTGGTGAATTAAATGCCCCCTATAATTTAGAAATTTATGTGAATTTTGATTATTTTGACTATATCTGTTTTTACTGAAAGTATTTGATTCAGACTTCAAACAGTAGTTCCACATGATCACCAACATCATATAACACAAGGTAAATACTAGTAAGTCTGATGCCAATTTTTCATGAGTTACGTCCAATTTTTATAATCTCCCACACCACTGTGGTGAGAGATGTATTGATTTACTTCTGTCTGTGTCTGTCTGTCACAAATCTTGTCCGCGCTCTTAAGTCGAACAGTTCTCATCCGATCTTCACCAAACTTGAACAAAATGTGTTTGCCAATAAATACTGGGCCAAGTTTGATAACTAGCTAAATCAGACACTTCGGAATTATGGCCCTTGAATCGCCCTGAACACAGATGCCAGTATCTGCACTCTTAAGTCATTAGTGCATGGTTAATGACTCAGATATATAACTATACAGATGATTAGGCAGTTGTGGGAGACATGCGCTTTTCTCAAAAGCAGCCCTAGTTTTAGATTAATTTTGATGCATTTCCTTGTCTCTGTTATGAAATAATTTGATTCAAACTTCAAAATAGTTGTTCAACATTATCCTCCGCATCATATGACAGAAGGCCCATAACTCTTGCACCAATATTTCAGGAATTATGCCACCTTTCTACTTAGAATTTTAGGTTAATTTTTATGCACTTTCACTATAGCTTTGTAATTACTTAATGGATTTGATTTAAACTTAAAATGGTTTTTCCACATCATCATTCTTATTATATGACATAATGTCCATAACTCTGGCACAAATGTTTCTTGAATTATGCCCCCTTTTTCCTTAGAATTACAGTTTAATTTTGATGCTTTCTCACCATATCTCTGTTGTTACTTGATTTGATTCAGACTTAAAATTGTTGTTCCACATCATCACCTACATCATAA
Source organism: Mercenaria mercenaria (assembly GCF_021730395.1). NCBI lineage: Eukaryota > Metazoa > Mollusca > Bivalvia > Venerida > Veneridae > Mercenaria > Mercenaria mercenaria. The sequence continues at coordinate 15,059 of NW_026460184.1, read as the reverse complement.
GATGCAAGGCTCATAACTTGGACACCAGTATTTGAATATATGAATTTATAATGCCCCGTTTTAATGTAGAATTTTAGGTTATAGTTGTGATGTACTTTTCAGCACTGACTTTAAACTTGGCATGTAGGTAGAAGATAAGACGCTGTGCAAAGTGCATGAACCAAGTTGATAGGTCCAAGGTCAAGGTTAAAAAAGAGCTCAGAGGTCAAATTTATATTTCATGTTTTGTTTTGGGAGTATAACTGAATAACCATTCAAGGTATTAACTTCAATCTTGGCATATAGATAGAAGGTGACAAAATGATGTGCAGAGCGCATGAACTTGGTTGGTAGGTCAAAGTTCAAGGTCTCAGACTGAGTTTATATATCAAGTATGACCTTTGTATTTTGTGTCCAGAGCTAAACTTCAAAACAGTTTGTGTTTACTTTAAACATAGAAGATGGGTAGGTGATGATATAATTTCAGAGCATTCTTTCACTGTATAACACAGGCCTATCTTAAGCTACTCAACACTTCTAAAGCAGCTACTTCACAATTTAAAAATAGCCTCTTCACAATAAAAAAAAAAATACACAAATTGTACGTTTTTAGCTCATCTGATTTTTTGAAAAAAAATGATGAGTTATTGTCATCACTTGAGCGGTTGTCGGCGTCGGCGTCGGCGTCTGCATCGGCGTTGCCTGGTTAAGTTTTATGTTTAGGTCAGCTTTTCTCCTAAACTATCAAAGCTATTGCTTTGAAACTTGGAATACTTGTTCACCATCATAAGCTGACCCTGTATAGCAAGAAACAGAACTCCATCTCGCTTTTTGCAAGATTTATGGCCCCTTTTGTACTTAGAAAATACCAGATTTCTTGGTTAAGTTTTATGTTTAGGTCAACTTTTCTCCTAAACTATCAAAGCTATTGCTTTGAAACTTGGAATACTTGTTCACCATCATAAGCAGACCCTGTACATCAAGAAACATAACTCCATCTTGCTTTTTGCAAGATTTATGGCCCCTTTTGTACTTAGAAAATATCAGATTTCTTGGTTAAGTTTTATGTTTAGGTCAACTTTTCTCCTAAACTATCAAAGCTATTGCTTTGAAACTTGGAATACTTGTTCACCATCATAAGCAGACCCTGTACATCAAGAAACATAACTCCGTCTTGCTTTTTGCAAGATTTATTGCCCCTTTTGGACTTAGAAACTTTTTTTTTTATGGTTAAGTTTTATGTTTAGGTCAGCTTTTATCCTAAACTATCAAAGCTATTGCTTTAAAACTTGCAACACTTGTTCACCATCATAAGTTGACCCTGTACAGCAAGAAACATAACTCCATCCTGCTTTTTGCAAGATTTATGGCCCCTTTTGGACTTAGAAAATATCAGATTTCTTGGTTAAGTTTTATGTTTAGGTCAACTTTTCTCCTAAACTATCAAAGCTATTGCTTTGAAACTTGGAATATTTGTTCACCATCATAAGCAGACCCTGTACATCAAGAAACATAACTCCATCTTGCTTTTTGCAAGATTTATTGCCCCTTTTGGACTTAGAAACTTTTTTTTTTATGGTTAAGTTTTATGTTTAGGTCAGCTTTTATCCTAAACTATCAAAGTTATTGCTTTAAAACTTGCAACACTTGTTCACCATCATAAGCTGACCCTGTACAGCAAGCAACATAACTCCATCCGGCTTTTTGCAATAATTATTGCCCCTTTTGGACTTAGAAAATCATTTTCTTGGTTGAGTATTATGTTTAAGTCAACTTTCCTCATAAACTATCAAAGCTATTGCTTTAAAACTTGCAACAGTTTTTCACCATCATAAGTGGACACTGAACATTAAGAAACATAACTCTATCCTGCTTTTTGCAAGAATGATGGCCCTTTTTAGACTTAGAAAATCATGGGTAGGACAATATTTCTATTACACAAAAAAAATCAGATGAGCGTCAGCACCCGCAAGGCGGTGCTCTTGTTATATATTCTGTTTTGGATTCTGCCTACTATTCTACCATTTGATCCTCTTCACCCATTTCAGGGCTCTACCTTAAGTACTACCCTTTTAAAGGGGAGCGGTGGTCTAGTGGATAAGGTGTCAGTCGCTCAATCCAGGGGTCATGGGTTTGAGCCCAACTGGGGTCACGACCATGACTTCTCATATGACACCAGTACTGGTTTTTCCAGGAAGCGAGTGGTTCAGATAAGCTTGAAGCTTTCAACACAATCAAGTTAAAACAAATTAGTATAAACTAAGGACTACTCTATTGCCCGTGACAGGTAAAAGTGGAGTGTGGGCTGGAAAAAAGTCATACTCAGTTGCCCGTCAGACAAGTGAAATATATGAAAGATCCAAAGAACAAAAAATATTGTTCTTCTGTTTTCATCAGTCATGGCAAAATCCCGTTGGACTATCGGACCTGTCTGAAAAAAAATGGCTAGGTCTGACATCAGAAGTCTTTAGACTCTTTTGCCATGACTGTTTGTTGCCATACTGCATTGCAGTATCTCGTCATATCACATTAATTTTGGGCAACCAAAAATTTGGTTTGGGCAAGTAAAATATAGTTTAAGTTGCTATGTTAGCAAGTGCTCTACAGAGTAACTTACCCTTAGGAAAAAACTGCAGCTTTTCAGCATTATTTTCCAGAGCATTCAAAAGGCATTAATATTTGTCTTCAAATGCCTGCATTTACATACATAATGGAAAAGCAGTGAAAAAGGCCAACATACGTAAATGAGCTAAGAAGTATAATGATGTCACAAAAAAACTGCAGGATCAGTTTTATGCAGTTAAATAGACGGACATCACAAAAAAATTGGGAATTGATCAGATCATTTGTCTTGATGACCTCTAGGTCAGGTTCGAATCTGGGTCATGTGGGGTCAAAAACTAGGTCACCCGGTCAAATCAAAGGTAAAGGTTGTTAACAATCTAAAGGTTAATTTTTTTACTTTTTTACTGTATCTTAATGAAACTTGGTCAGAATGTTAATCTTGATGATCTTTAGGCCAGGTTTTAATCTTGGTCATGTGGGGTGAAAAACTAGGTCACTAGGTCAAATCAAATGTAAAGCTAGTTAACACTTTATAAGCCACATTTATGACTGTATGTTAATGAAATTTGGTCAAAAGGTTAATCTTGATGATTTTTAGGTCAAGTTGAAATCTGCCTCAGGTGAGGTCAAAAACTAGGTCTCAAGGTCAAATCAAAGGAAAAGCTTGTTATCACTCAAGAGGCCACATTTATGAATCTTCATAAAACTTGGTCAGAATGTTAATCTTGATGATCTTTAGGTCCACTTAAAATCTAGGTCAAGCGGGGTCAAAAACTAGGTCACCAGGTGAAATCAAAAGTAAAGCTTGTTAACACTTTAGAAGCCACATTTAAGACTGTATCTTCGTGAAACTTGGTCAGAATGTTACCCTCAATAAAATCTTGGACGAGTTTGATATTGGGTCATCTGGGGTCAAAAACTAGGTCACCAGGTCAAATCAGTGGAAAAGCTTGTTAATGCTCTATAGGCCACATTTATGACAATATCTCTATGAAACTTGGTCAGGCTGTTAATCTTGATAATTTTTAGGTCCAAATCTTTTTAAGTTCAAATCTGGGTCAGGTTGGGTCAAAAACTAGGTCACCAGATCAAATCAAAGGAAAAGCTTGTTAACACTGTAGAGGTAGCATTTATGACAATATCTCAAGTTCAAATCTGGGTCAGGTGGGGTGAAAAACTAGGTCACCAGGTGAAATCAAAGGAAAAGCTTGTTAACCCTCTAGAGGCCACATTTATGACTGTATCTATATGAAACACAGACAGAATGTTAATCTTGATGATCTTTAAATCAAGTTTGAATATGGGTCATGTGGGGTCAATAAGTTGGTCACCAGGTCAAATCAAAGGAAAAGCTAGTTAACACTCTAGAGTCCACATTTATGACCATATCTTAATGAAACTTGGTCAGAATGTTAATCTTGATGATATCTAGGTCAAGTTCTTATCTGGGTCAGATAGGATAAAAACTAGGTCATTGGGACAAATCAAAGAAAAAGCTACTTAACTTTCTAGAGGCCACACTGATGGCCATATCTTAATGAAACTTGGTCAGTTTATTAATTGATGATCTTTAGGTCAGGTTTGAATCTGGGTCAGGTGGGGTCAAAATCTAGGTCACCAAGTCAAATCAAATTTAAAGCTTGTTTACACTCTAGAGGCCACATTTATGACCATATCTAAATGAAACTTGGTCAGAATGTTAATCTTGATGATCTTTAGGTCAATAGGTCAGGTGAGCGATACAGGGCCTTCATGGCCCTCTTGTTAGTATCCTAATATTTGTGATTTTGTGATCACCCTGTGTCCATCGTCGTCCGTCCATCGTCCGTCGTCAACAATTTGACTGTAAGTAACACTCTAGAGGTCACAATTTTGGCCCAATCTTAATAAAACTTGGTCAGAATGTTACCCTCATTAAAATCTTGGACAAGTTGTATATTGGGTCATCTGGGGTCAAAAACTAGGTCACCACCCTAGTGAAAATGAACATCTGGAACATCAACTGGAATTCCATCTCAGTTCCACTGGTATTTTTCAACGGAATAGTGTTGGTATTCCACTGGAATAGCAATTATTTTCCAGTGGAATTCATTTGGAATACCAGTGGAATCCCACCAAAATACCGTTGAAAAATACCAGTGGAATTCCACCAGAATACCTGTGGAATTCCACCAGATACCAGTGGAATTCCACCAGAATACCAGTGGAATTCCACTTAGAATACCAGTGGTATACCATCAAGATTCCAGTTGAATTCCATCAAGTTTCCAGTGGAATTCCACTTAAAATACCAGGGGTATACCACCAAGATTCCAGTGGAATTCCATCAAGTTTCCAGTGGAATTCCATTTGAAATACTAGTGGTATATACCATCAAGATTCCAGTAGAATTCCACTTAAAATACCAGTGGTATACCATCAAGACTCCAGTAGAATTCCATCAAGTTTCCAGTGGAATTCCATCTGAATACAAGCAGAATATCATCTCAATACCAGTGAAATGCTGATGACCCCCACCCCTAAAGGCAGTGGAAATCCTTTTTGTTCTAGTTAAATTACATCCACAACTCTCACCTGGAAGAACTCTAATGGAAAATAAATGGTATTTCAATGGTAAGTCAATGAAAAAAAGTGGTACTTTAATGATATCTAATGAAAATCAATGGTAAATCAATGAATATAAATGGTACTAATGATATCTAATGAAATTCAATGGTAAAAAATGCACTGCATGGACAGCATTTTTCCCACTGCAACTGGCGGGCATTCAAGGGACACTGGACAGATGACGATTCTGACAGATGGCTCTGTCTATCAGTGGATATTCATTTACCATGTGACTTAAATCCTTGCGTTAGGTAAATATATATCTTGCAGTGTTGCTTTTAATTGGATGTTGGTGTCATCATCATGTGTAAAATAGGAGGTGTACAAGTTTACATCATGATAAAGACTCGTGCTAGTTTTTATCAATTTATATATCAAATACATTATGAGCCAGGTGAGTCACTAGGTGAAAATGTGCATTTTGTCACTATTTTAGCAAGGGGCATGACGTGAAGTAGTTGCACACTTGGTTCAAGCGAGCGAAATGGTCGCAAACTTACAAAATGGCGGATATTTACTGACATCTTCGCGTGTTCGCTTGCTTTTTTATCAGGTAAGTGTGTTTCTATGGTATTCTGAACTCTACGGGTATGTGCATGCACTAGTTCCATGTCTACGTCACACTCGGTTTTGCGTTTCAGCGTCGTAGACATCGAATTCTCGAAGTTATTGAAGTTATAAAATGGTCATGTCAATGTTTTGATATTTGAAATGCTTCGTTTCTTGCCTATTTTTTCATTCTAATGATCAAACTAACCAGTTTTGGGACCCTAAAACGTGACAAAACAACTCATTGTGAAGAACTCTATAAAAGTTTGGTTCTGCATATTTTTAGGGGTAGTGCTATACCCAAATAAATCTTGTTCAAGCTCTTTTTTGTCGCACACTTGCACTTCAAGCAATTTCAGACGCAAACTTTTTCTGGAAAAATAGTGTCCAACTCTTGGAAAATGTTTATTGTGCAACTCGCTGAAGAGGCAAATCATGTAATTTTCTCGAAGTGGGAGCAGACAGACTGGAATGTAATAATTCTATTTCCAATCACGTATAAATACGTTTGAGCACTAAACAGAGGTTTATTTTTAAGCTTTCTATGATTTTGGACCAAACATTCGCACTTGAGGTGATGATTCAAATCTGGGGCTGGTCAAATTCCGTATTACTGTACTGATAAAGACATGAAGTCACAATGGACAAGTTTGTTAAATCCATGACATTTTAAACGAAGCTGTGATCATTTTACCTTCTTCGCATTCAAACATTTTCTAGACTCTTGTAAAACACTGGAAAAAATGTAAAGCTTGCATATAAGGTGACATTTTTGGCCGAGAAGCGGACATAGGGAGGTATCAGTAAAACGTAAATTTCTCGACTTTCACATATGATTTCGTAATGGAACTGCGCAGAATGTTTTACTGAAGGTTTTCTGAGAAATAAATGTATGAATTGCCGAAAGTAAATAAAATATAGTTACCCTTATTATTTAATTTGGTAAAAAAATTTCTTCCGTGGTGTCGGAAAAGTCCCTAATAAATAGACCCTAATTGTTTTCCATTTTAAAGCATATGCGCATAAGTGGGCATTATTTTACACTTGAAATATATTTTACATAAGAAGACTCTTTTTTCGCATATATTCAAGTTGTTTTCTTGAAAACAAAAGTAGGGCATGTATTATGCGGCATTATAAGGTTACCTAAGCAGTTGACTTGCATTTCACTGCATACTATTTGACACCCCTTTTTCTTTTCGATTTCTTGTAACAAAGATGTGTATCCTGTTGAAAATAGGTCTACAACGGAGTGCAAATCTATCAACTTTATCAAAATTGATCTGAAGATGCTGAATTTTATATGAAACAAAGAACTTTTTTTTTCTTTTTAGTATATAGCCTACAAAATTTGGCAGAAATGACATTGTAGTTACATCTCTTTGTTAGACAACAATGAATTTTTGTTTCTAAACTGTGTTTTAAAATGCTCCATAACAAGTAAAACATGCCTGTGTCGGGAATTGAACTCGGGCTGCCTTGGAAATAAAACTGCCTCGCATTCTTAACCAATACACCACGGTGAAACTGAAATTCATACCTTGTGGTCATTAAATATAAAGGTTTATAATTAAATATAATATATCTTTTTCTACGTCTCATTCTTGCATACATGCACTTCATACAATTACAATGTACAATAAAAACATAAAATTAAAGCAGTTTACCCCAGTACCCTGTTACAAACACTTTTTTAAATGAAAAACTACTGATGTGTTTCAATAACATATAATCTGTAAGTAATCAAGGTTTTAAAGCCCTTTTTAGCTCATCTGATTTTTTGAAAAAAAATGATGAGTTATTGTCATCACTTGAGCGGTTGTCGGCGTCGGCGTCTGCGTCGGCGTTGCCTGGTTAAGTTTTATGTTTAGGTCAGCTTTTCTCCTAAACTATCAAAGCTATTGCTTTGAAACTTGGAATACTTGTTCACCATCATAAGCTGACCCTGTGTAGCAAGAAACATAACTCCATCTTGCTTTTTGCAAGATTTATGGCCCCTTTTGTACTTAGAAAATATCAGATTTCTTGGTTAAGTTTTATGTTTAGTCAACTTTTCTCCTAAACTATCAAAGCTTTTGCTTTGAAACTTGGAATACTTGTTCACCATCATAAGCAGACCCTGTACATACAAGAAACATAACTCCATCTTGCTTTTTGCAAGAATTATTGCCCCTTTTGGACTTAGAAAATCAGTTTTCTTGTTAAGTTTTATGTTTAGGTCAGCTTTTATCCTAAACTATCAAAGCTATTCCTTAAAACTTGCAACACTTGTTCACCATCATAAGCTGAACCCTGTACAGCAAGAAACATAACTCCATCCTGCTTTTTGCAAGATTTATGGCCCCTTTGGACTTAGAAAATATCAGATTTCTTGGTTAAGTTTTATGTTTAGGTCAACTTTTTCTCTTAAACTATCAAAGCTATTGCTTTAAAACTTGCAACTCTTGTTCACCATCATAAGCGACCCTGTACAGCAAGCAACATAACTCCATCCTGCTTTTTGCTATAATTATTGCCCCTTTTGGACTTAGAAAAATCATTTTCTTGGTTAATATTATGTTTAAGTCAACTTTTCTCATAAACTATCAAAGCTATTGCTTTAAAACTTGCAACAGTTTTTCACCATCATAAGTGGACACTGTACATCACGAAACATAACTCTATCCTGCTTTTTGCAAGAGTGATGGCCCTTTTTAGACTTAGAAAATCATGGGTAGGACAATATTTCTATTATACAAAAAAAATCAGATGAGCGTCAGCACCCGCAAGGCGGTGCTCTTGTTATGTCTTACGATCTGTATGTCAGCGCCTTCAAATGAATTATAAAATAAGATATAAGAATAAGACTGGATTTATTTAAGAGTCAGCAGGAAAACAAAAAAATATATAAATATCTTAAAGAGGAAAAGGAAGGGGACCTTTCTGTTAGTTTTTTTTAAATTAAGACTTTCAGTGGTGCTAAACTAGGTGCGATTTTCCCCTTTCTGAAGTGTTTTATTTTTCTGGTTTTACTTTATGGTTTCATAGCAGCAAATGGAAGATCAGTGAAATATGGAATAGGTGTTTTGCTATGGTGTGCATTAGCATTGTATATACCCAAGACCGAGTTTTTGCTGCAATTTTTAGTCCCAATTCTATGTTTGCATTCCCTTGATCCTGTATTTATAATTGACATTAAGAATTTTTTAGATATATTTTACATAGAAAATATTATTATCCCACTATATATGGTAAACTTGTGTTTTCAATTTCAACAGATCTGAAATCGTTACACAGTATTGTATTTCATAGACCAATTTATTTTTCAGGAAACAATGCAAGATTCGGAGGGGATGAAAGTTCTCTAGAATGTGGCATTTGTGAAAAAAAGTTCCGCTCACAGTTTGGGCTAAAGCGACATTTGTCGTCACATGAGACGACAAATTACCACTGTATCGTCTGTGAAAAGGACTCACGATAGGTATTCTCTTAATGAACATATGCAGATACATAGAGAATGTAAACACCTTTGCAAGTACTTAGTTTTTGTGGCAAAAGCTTCGTTAAACCATGCTTATTAAAGAAACATGAATTAACATTGCACAGTGAAGAATCGCCGTATACCTGTTCAACATGCGGAAAGAAATTGATGTCACAACGGAGTTTTGAAGCTCATACTTCTATACATGGGAATACTAACAACTCATTTAAGTGTTCAAAATGTGCACATACATTCGCGTACAAATCCAGCTTGGCGAGGCACGAAAAAAAGTGTGAATGCAACAAGAATCTTCATGCGAAGAATGACTGGTCTTGTGAGAAATGTAAAAAATCTTTCAAGGCTTCCAGGCTATTGAAACAGCATATGAAAGTACATGGAGAGCCCAAGCATATTTGCCATTTTTGTGGGAAGTCATTCCATTGGAAGAAATGCCTTCAGATTCATCTGAAAGCGTGTCTAGTAGAAGAAAGCAAAGACTGAAGTACAATCGATAAATTTATGAGTAAAGAGGGGTGAATGTTTACATTCCTTTTGCTTTTTTTCAAATGTAGATTTTATTTATTTATTGTCAGGAAGGCATTAAGTGACAAAAGGTCTACCGTAAACATCTGTATTTTTATGCCCCCGAAGGGAGGCATATAGTTTTTGAACCGTCTGTCGGTCTGTCAGTCTGTCCGCAATTTTCGTGTCCGGTCCATATCTTTGTCATCGATGGATGGATTTTCAAATAACTTGGCATGAATGTGTACCACAGTAAGACGACGTGTCGCGCGCAAGACCCAGGTCCGTAGCTCAAAGGTCAAGGTCACACTTAGACGTTAAAGGATAGTGCATTGATGGGCGTGTCCGGTCCATATCTTTGTCATCGATGGATGGCTTTTCAAATAACTTGGCATGAATGTGTACCACAGTAAGACGACATGTCGCGCGCAAGACCCAGGTCCGTAGCTCAAAGGTCAAGGTCACACTTAGACGTTAAAGGATAGTGCATTGATGGGCGTGTCCGGTCCATATCTTTGTCATCCATGGATGGATTTTCAAATAACTTGGCATGAATGTGTACCACAGTAAGACGACGTGGCGCGCGCAAGACCCAGGTCCGTAGGTCAAAGGTCCTAAACTCTAACATCGGCCATAACTATTCATTCAAAGTGCCATCGGGGGCATGTGTCATCCTATGGAGACAGCTCTTGTTTAAAGTTTAAACTTATACTTTCAGTTTCATGTTTATTGATTGAAGTATCTTTGATATTTTGTCAATGTTTCCTTAGCAACGAATATTTGAATGTTTTGAATTAGTATACTTTCAAATAATTGAAATGTTTGCGTAATTAATCGCGAATGCTGTCCTGGTAATTTGGAAATCATAGTGCATTTAAATGGGGGGATAATAAAACAACACACACTTAAGTTTTTTTTTGCTTTTAAGACCATATAGATCGTATGACCCACACCATGAGAAAACCAACAAGTGCGTTTGAGAGCAGCATGGATCCAGACCAGCCTGCACATCCGCTGCGCACAGTCTGTCCAGGATCCATGCTGTTTGGTAACGGTTTCTCTAGTTGTAATAGGCTTTGAAAGCGGACAGCATTGATCCTGACCAAACTGCGCAGATGCACAGGCTGGTTTTGATCCATGCTTGTCGTAAACTCACTATGTTGGTTTTCTCGGTTTAATCAGTTTGCACATGTTACAGTAAACAAAAATTTAACAATGACTATATTACTGTTACAGTGAGGAAGCACAATATCATATTATATGTAATGTCAAGGGTAATGCAAACATTATGTAACATATTAATTGATATGTCAATGTCAAATACAACTTACATGTAAATTCAAATATCAATATGAAAAGGTCACATAAGACACAAATGTATAGAAACAAATGTAGCCATCAATTTGCAGTTGTTAAATATAACACATAAAAGAAATATTCCTACATAGATTTATTGATATTAACAATGTGTTTATGTTGGCATTGCCAAAAAGTCTGCCATTTTTTGTTTTCTTTTAATGTCAGTAAGCAACCGCAACTATATTTTTAATTTTTTACAAGTTTTGAATTTTGTTATTAAGTTGAAGGATGAATACGTAATCCAGATTCAGAGAGTTTTTTTTACACTTGTAGGCTTAAAACGTTCAAAAATGTAATGAACATAAACCTATACTTTCTACTTTAGTGTAAGTAGGAAGCAACTTTGAATCACACGTGAACAGTAAGTTTAGTAAAAAAAAATGAACCCCTTTCAACATTATTAAGTATACTCAAAATTATACATTAGTATTATGTGTAATGTTACTTTAGGTGTTGTTTACTATTTTTTCGGCTCGAATATTCACAGACTAATCTGCTTACCCAGGCGCCAGCACCGGCGTTTTGCGTACATGCGGCAAGATTCCAGTAATAATTCTTGTATTTGATTTAAAGTAAATAATTGATCCTAGTCATCAAAATTACTGAAATAACTAAGTAAGATAACTCTTATTAAATCCCCTTTTTATACTGTTCTCTTTAGACTTTTGCATAAAGCCACTGTAGCCCATACCTCACTTAATGTTACAGCAAAAGGTATTAGATTGAAACTTAACACAACGCTCCTTTTCAGGTTAGAGAATTAAGTAAATGTTGTGTCTCCTAGTTATCATTACAGCTGAAATTACCATTTCTTTGGCAATACGTACTATTACACTTGAAAAGTAAGTGTTGACTGACTATTTTGTACGAATAGCCGAGCTGGTTGCTTTACTAATAACTCTGTTTTGTTTTGTTATCCCCTTGTTAAGTCTCCTTTATTAAGTCTAGTCAGTGATCAAGATACATAATGTGTTCAGAAAAAAGCAACAGTTACTGTTTTTTATTGTTTTGTTTGTTGTTTTTTTGTGGCAGTTATTGTATGCTTATCTCTGAAACATTTGGAATACATTAACTTCATTAGTTAAAAGTACAGTTTTCTTTTCATAAAAAACATAAGTAGAGCATCTAATTTTGATAGAAAAAAAAACACATATTTATATATCACCAGTGATGTAATAACATAAATGCATACATTATGCTATATTGCCATGATACATGTACAAAAGCATATCTCAGTCTGAAGATATAATCATGATGTAAAACGTTTTGAGTTCATTAGAAGAGACTAAAGTACAATTATTGTTGTTGTTTATTCACCTGCACAATCTTGTGACCCATAATTGAGTCAATATTGCACGATCACAATACTGACAGGAAACAAGATGCATGCGAGATACTTCTTTACGGACATGCAACATAGTTCATATTGTGTTTCCGAAACATGCATCGTCAACTTTAATTATCTTATAAGACATATGTACATACGTATAGCAAAATAATGAATACATGAATACCAACACTTAAACACATGAACGTTTTAAAACTAAATTTTCAGGAGAGCAAAATTGAGATAAAATGTTTAACTGTTGTCACCAAAGTTTCAGTGTAACATCTGCTGTTCCCATCACTTTATCACGTGCTTAACGTCATCGTTTCTGATTGGATAATTGAATAGTTATCAAACAGAAAGAAGAAGTACCACAAGACAAAACTCAAGTGTATATTACGTCAAGCGGAGTGTTTTGTTTGGAAATCTTAATTGGTATCCAAAAAGATATAATTTTGAACACATTGAAGTAACTTCGATTAAGGCAAAATTGAACACAGTAGAACTGGCATTTACACCTGTGGTAGCAATCAACAGAAAATATCATCATAACCTCTTTACTTCTACCAACAAAGTCATTTCTGTCATCGCTTGACATTTGAGAAACACTTGTGATGCCTTTCTCCATTATTTCGGTTATATATGTTTGGTACATTTCAAGTCTTGTAATTTTAAGATGATGAGCTTTTCTTATATCTTCCATTTTCGGTTCTTCTTCATGATTTAAAAGATTAATGTCGGCTGAGTTTGGTGTTATTTTTTCCCATCAAACATAATTGTAAACTATGTATCTTCCATTGCTTTCCCATAGATTTCTATGTTTTCCTTAAGAATTCCTGGTTCCAATTTATCACAACCAAATGCAATCGACTTTGGTCTGAAATCATTCAAAACTCGGTCTGACGGAACAGGAAGATTAATGTCAGATGATGATGGACCGTAGTAGCCTAATGTCGCTTTTTCCTTCTTAACAAGTCCCTGGTGGGCAAAACCTCGCATAAATCTGATAAATTGTCCCCTACCCCCCCCCCCCCCCCCCCCCCCCCCAATAATCTCTGGCCAGTCCAAAAGAATTATTTCGTTTCTTCGGAATATCTCATCTCAGAAGTCATTTTGCAGTCATGCCATTTTAATGTATCCTTGAACAATTTAAACGAAATATTTGATGTGGAATATTTTCCATTCCTAACTAAATCTGCCAGAAGTGAAGTTGTCTCATTAATTTCATCATCAATTTCTTCATATTCCTTATCTTCATCATCGCCAATAAACAGATGGTTGTTACTTGAAGGTAAAGTATCAGTTGTTCCTATTTCTTTTTGTTCACTTTTCTTATATGAATAACTTTCTGTCTCAAAATTTAACATTCTTTTGGTTTCCACTAATTCATCTTTATCAATACCACTTAATTTTTTAATAGTCCAACGTACATTTTCGTTTAGGAGTTCTTGATGGAGAAAAAGGCATGTGCCTCTTGGATTTGGATCTGAACTTTAAGAATTTTGGAGTTGCAATATTGCACCTCTTTTTTTAAACTTTGCACATCCTGTACCTCTTCATTGTGTCTTTTATTGCACTTGCTTGTTTTTCGCTTTGTAAATCTAAGGATCTTTTTATATCTTGGCATGATGTATGCAGGACTTCAACCTAAAATATCAAAAAGGACATTAAAATAGTTTTCAAATTATTATGTAATAATATCGTTTTATTGATTTACAACGAAATTGATAAAATTAGAGCATTCAGTTGTTTGTTGCGCAATACTCCCTACCAGGTTTCACGGAAACATGGCATGTTTTTTGGGTTTTTTTTATCAAAACATTTATATTAAAATATTAAAGGGCCGTATGACAGTGTAAAAGTTTACAAACCTAAACAGGAAAAAATGTACCACAAGTTGCGCAATAAACATTTTCCGTGAATTGGACACTATTTTCCAGAAATGTTTGCGTCCGAAATTGCTTGATGTGCAAGTGTGCAACAAAAAAGAGCTTGAACAAGATTTATTTGGGTATAGCACTACCCCTGAAAACATGCAGAACCAAATTTTTATAGAGTTCTTCACAATGAATTGTTTTGTCACGTTTACCCTTACAGAAGCAAGCCTCTGTGGCGTACATGCTGCGTATTTGCTGTGTATATGCCGCGAACACAGTAGTATGCCAGAGGAGTACATTTTACATACACCGCATGCCGCGTACATGCCGCGTATTATTTCGACGAGTACACAGCATGTACGCAGGAGGTCACTAGTACACTTCAAGTACGCAGCACAGACTGAAAATTTAAGGAGTACACTGCATGTATGCAGGAGGGACTTGTACAAGAAAATAGTACACTGCATGTACACCGCAGATACTTCGAAATTTATAACACTTATATTTAGTTGCATTAAAGTTGTTTCCCCTTGATGCAGTTACGCCATTTTCTTCAGATGTTTACCAAATTACATGCTACAAAAATTGATTTATTTCATTGAAAAGTGGATGAAGAAAAGCATACTAATTTATTTGATAACATCAATCTACATTATTTTGGTAAGGGTAAATACTTATTGATGCATGTCACTTATCTTTTTTCTGTTTTTTTCTGTCCAAATGATCAGCATTTGCATAAGAAAGTTGGTGGGGTAAGGAATTTACATTATCACAGCAGTTTCGCCACAAGAGTACACAGCATGTACGCCGCAGG
>NW_026460183.1:0-31103 GCF_021730395.1 Mercenaria mercenaria | reverse complement strand
ACTCGGGCCAGGAGTACACAGAATGTACGCCACAGGAGTACACAGCATGTACACCGCAGGAGTACACAGCATGTACGCCGCAGGGGTAGTACACCGCAGGCTCATTTGCATGTGAAAAGTGTATGTGCCGCATACATGCTGCGTACTATTTCCCGCATACTAAATTCCTCCAGCGTACATCCTGTGTACTATGTAGTCCACAGCATGACGCAGCAAGTAGTACGCGGCAGAGCTCATTTGCATGTCAAAAGTGTACTACAAACGTACTATCGATGTATGTGCGGTGTATATCCTGCATACTATTTAAAGCCCTTGATTTCAGTACACATCATGTACACATCATATACGCTGTATGTACACAGCAAGAGTACGCAGCAGGCCTTTTTCTTCTGTAAGGGTAAGGGTCCCAAAGCAGGCTAGTTTGATCATTAGAATGAAAAAATAGGCAAGAAACGACGCATTTCAAATATCAAAACATTGACATGACCATTTTATAACTTCAATAACTTCGAGAATTCGATGTCTACGACACTGAAATGCAAAACCGAGTGTGACGTAGACATGGAACTAGTGCATGCACATACCCGTAGAGTTCAGAATACCATAGAAACACACTTACCTGATAAAAAAGCAAGCGAACACGCGAAGATGTCAGTAAATATCCGCCATTTTGTAAGTTTGCGACCATTTCGCTCGCTTGAACCAAGTGTGCAACTACTTCACGTCCTGCCCCTTGTTTAGGGGCCATAGCTCTAGAAATAGGCGATGGCCACGAAACGTAGGAGGTGCCCGGAAGTTCATATCATGTTATAGACTCATGCAAGGTTTCATTAATCTATATGAAATTCTTTTTGAGGTAGGTGCATCATCACAAGATGAAAATGTGCATTTTTCACTATTTCAGGGGCCATAACTCTGGAATTTGGGAGAGGGGTGCATTGCCAGCTGGAAAATAGAAATAGGAGGTGCACAAGGTCATATCATAATAATTTAGACTTATCAATTTATATCAAATACTTTTTGAGCTTGGTGCGCCGCAAGTTGAAAATGTGCTTTTTTGACTATTTCAGGGGCCATAACTCTAGAAATAGGGAGCAGAGACAGACGAAAAATAGGAGGTGCACACATTCATATCATGTTAAAGACTTATGCAATATTTCATCAATTTTTGGTGGCTGCTAGCTGCCACCAGTGTCAAAAAGAATACTCCGTTTGAAAAATCTTGTCAGTTCTTAAGACCATCCTAACAACACAACCAAAAATAGTTCCAAGCTTTCT
The DNA here is from genome assembly GCF_021730395.1 of Mercenaria mercenaria. Taxonomy (NCBI): domain Eukaryota; kingdom Metazoa; phylum Mollusca; class Bivalvia; order Venerida; family Veneridae; genus Mercenaria; species Mercenaria mercenaria. The sequence goes on along the minus strand of NW_026460183.1, from coordinate 29,825 downwards.
AGGTAAACAATTATCTACACAACGTGCACAATTTGAAAAGCTACAATATATGCCTTAATACCATTTTTAATGTAAATTCGGCGACTAAAATCAATACAAACTGAGGTAAACGTTTTAATTAAAAAACAACAACGTGTATGAATACAAATATGCAAATTTATGGTCACGTGAATAAACGATGACCTCATGTCACCTGAACTGGAGCGATGATATTGATTAGCTATTGCATAGTACTGCCCCAGAGGTCACGTAGCTTATAACGTTGAAAAAGGTAGCTTATGTATATAGAAACCTAGCCTGGGAATCCAGACTGACAATTCAAAAATGTTTCCTAACCGCAGTGTCACATGTATAACTTCCGAAATTTAAGGCTTTATTTGATAAAGAACAATGACTTGTGATAGCAATAATCCGCGGCTAAAAATAGAAACGGAATTTCAACGGAAAAGTTTCCAAACATTTCCGGTCCATAGACAATACCAGTTTGTACTGCTGATAGCTTTTCCAGCAAGTTGTAATACTTTTCAAATATGTCAGAACAAACTTAAATTTCGTCATAGCTATCAAATTGTAAGATATTGTATTAATGCAACCCTAGTGATCTAAGAATGTTACTGAATATTCGACTGCATTGTCTCGTTTTCGTTTCAAGCACGCAAAAATATGACCGCATGTTGATTAGGCTATTTATAGAAAATCGATAATCAGAGTGATATGGATTTACTGCCAGTTAACACTAATTAGCGCAAATTAAGTGAGATGATTTATGAACGGAACAGTACTTTATTGATATAACTTGAACATGTACAGTTCATCGTTATATCAAGAACAAAATATACTTAAACATGCTTACAATACGAGAGTGAACAAAAATGAAAGAACATTCAGTTAAAATTCATTCGATATTGTTTGCAGTGTGACCTGCCGTGAGAATCAAAGACATGTATGTTTTCTAAATAATATTCCCTCACGGATAATCTTCCTTCAGCAAATGTACAATATAAGATACTATATGTATGCATAGATACACATGTATTCGGTATAATTTCGTCTGACAAAACACGAATTATCAACGTGGAAACCCACAGGTCACCCAAGCTGAGAAGTGTTTCAAGCTCGCTTTGACTAAGTGGTGCTACTGTATCACGATTTCTTCAACTTGTAAGCCCATGAAAGTGGGCGCAGCGATGATACTAATACCCGCCTTTTTGAAAAGGCAATATGTCAGACCGTAGCAAGTCGTCGGATAACAGATTTGACCAACTTAAAAATTGAATTGTTTCAAGACAGAGTCTGCTCACTTCAGCTAAATTCATTCGAGTCGCACCATGAGAAAAACAGCATAGTGCATTTGTGACCAGGATCCATACACCACTCTGGTTAGAATCCTTGCTGTTCGCTAACGCACTATGCTGGTTTTCTCATGGTGCGTCTCAGTATATCTGGATACAAATATATGTATAAAAAGTAAAACGGTTTCGTTTCGCTAGTTACATATTTTCAACTTTTTTCTCGGTCTGACTAAAGTTGTAAGTTTGTCTGACTTAATGTCCAGCATTTTTGCCAAGGAGTGATTAATTAATGCACCTCTCAAATACACTAGCTGCAGAACTGACATTCTGAGGTGCATCTGTGGTGCATGTTTGTGTTGTTTTCTTTCACAAAAGTCGCATGAAAACCACAGCTATCTGATACGGACTAAATCAGTGTGTATAATAATTCATGACAGACACTGCCCAAAAGCTTTAAAAAGAAATCTTAAAAGCTGAATGATTTGGAGAAAAAGCTTATATTATTTATTCATAGTAAAACATTTTCGATGTAATTTATGTTGTCGTTTTCCTCAAAAATAATCAAAACTATTCGTTAAAGACTGAATCAGTGTATGTAAACAATGACGGGCAGTGAAAAAGGATTAATTTTGAAACCAAAGCCGAATATTAAAAAAAATGCAAAAAAAAGTTCTTATAGTTTATATTAACAATTCCTCAGTTGTCACTTTCTTTGTAATATTTTAAACATTGATTAGCAGCCACCATCAGCGCTTTGAGCGCTTTGATTATTAAATACTTTTTGAGCTAGGCACGTGACATTTTTTTTCCTACACACATACACACAAACGGATGGACGTACAGATGCATGGATGACACTAGACTAAATGCCCCCACCACTCATAGTGGGGGCACAAAATCACATTTTGACAAAGTAAGAAGCATGGAAATCAAGAACTGATCAAAATATTTACATGTATAAGAATAAAAGTCATGAAAACAAAATATGACTGCATCTGACTAGAATTATATGAACAAAAGAAACAGAAAAAATATCACATTTTATAACTGATTTAAACTTCTTTCGTTTTCAACATATATAAGGCACTTACTGTAGCTGATACCATGCTATTCACATAAATCTGGTCCAGAATTTCAAACTATATAAAAACCATCATTTCTCCGCCAAAACTGGTGCTATATTTTATTCACAAATCATGAAATTCAGTTGAGTGGAATTCCACTTGTACTGGTATTCCAAATTCAAATTCCAGTGGAATTCCACCTGTACTGGTATTTCAAATTCAGATTCCAGTGGAGTTCCACCTCTACTGGTATTTCAAATTCCAGTTCCAGTGGTATATTTGGTAATTCCACTGGTATTCCAGTAACATAGCAGATTCCAGTGGAATTTATGTAGCATTCCACTGGAATTCCATTGATTTTTTCACTAGGGCAGGTCATATCAAAGGAAAAGCTTGTTAACACTCTAGAGGTCACAATTTGGCGCAATCTTAATGAAACTTGGTCAGAATGTTACCCTCAATAAAATCTTGGACGAGTTCGATATTAAGTCATATGGGGTCAAAAACTAGGTCACCAGGTCAAGTCATAGGAAAAGCTTGTTAACACTCTAGAGGTCACAATTTTGGCACAATCTTAATGAAACTTGGTCAGAATGGTACACTCAATAATATCTTGGACGAGTTCGATATTGGGTCATCTGGGGTCAAAAACTAGGTCACCCGCCCGCTTAGCTCAGTAGGTAGAGCGTTGGTCTACGGATCGCGTGGTTGTGAGTTCAATCCTCAGGCTGGGCGTATGTTCTCCGTGACTGTTTGATAAACGACATTGTGTCTGAAATCATTAGTCCTCCACCTCTGATTCATGTGGGGAGGTTGGCAGTTACTTGCAGAGAACAGGTTTGTACTGGTACAGTATCCAGGAACACTGGTTAGGTTAACTGCCCGCCATTACATGACTGAAATACTGTTGAAAAACGGCGTTAAACCCAAATCAAACAAACAAAAACTAGGTCACCAGGTCAAATCGAAGGAAAAGCTTGTTAACACTCTAGAGGTCACAATTTTGGCCCAATTTTAATGAAACTTGGTCAGAATGTTACTCTTAATAAAATCTTGGACAGTTCTATATTGAGTCATCTGGGGTCAAAAACTAGGTCACCAGGTCAAATGAAAGGAAAAGCTTGTTAACACCCTAGAGGTCGCAATTTTGGCCAAATCATAATGAAACTTAATTATAATGTTACCCTAAATAAAATCTTGGACAAGTTCGATATTGGGTCATCTGGGGTCAAAAACTAGGTCACCAGGTCAAATCAAAGGAAAAGCTTGTAAACACTCTGGAGATCACAATTTTTGCCCATCAGAATGTTACTCTCAATAAAATCTTGGATGGGATTGATATTGGGTCATCTAGGGTTTAAAAACCAGGTCACCAAGTCAGATCAAAAGAAAAGCTTGTTAACACTGTGTGTGTGTGTGTGTGTTCAGGTTTAACGTCTTTTTCAACAATTTTTCAGTCATATAAACGACGGTGTCTACTTGTAGCAGTGAGCACAATGCCCAACTTTTTAGTGCTGCCTCACTGGAATATCACACCGTAGACATGTGACATGATACCCCACCCAGTCACATTATACTGACACTGGGCTGACCAGTCCTAGCACTACCCTCTTAATGCTGAGCGCCAAGCGAGGAAGCTGCTAGTACCATTTTTTACGTCTTTGGTATGACACGGCCGGGGATCGAACCCACGACCTCCCGCACTCGAAGCGGACGCTCTACCACTAGGCCACCGAGGCGGTCTGTTAACACTGTAGAGGTCACATTAATTTTATGACTTATCTTCATGAATCTTGGTCAGAATGTTAATCTTGATGGTCTCAAGGTCCAGTTTGAATCTGGGTCATGTAGGATCAAAAACTAGGTCACCAGGTCAAATCAAAGGAAAAGCTAGTTAACACTGTAGATGCCACATTTATGACCATATCTTAATGAAACTTGGTCAGAATGTTGATCTTGATGAACTATAGGTCAAGATCAAAGCTGGGTCAGGTGGGATCAAAAACTAGGTCACTAGGTCAAATCAAAGGAAAAACTTGTTAACACTCTAGAGGCCACATTTATGACTGTATCTTCATGAAACTTTGTCAGAATGTTAATCTTGATGATCTTTAGGTCAAGTTTGAATCTGGGTCATGTGGGGTCAAAAACTAGGTCACCATGTCAATTCAAAGGAAAAGCTAGTTGACACTTCAGAGACCACATTTATGACCATATCTTAATGAAACTTGGTCAGAATGTTAATCTTGATGATTTTTAGGTCAAAAGGTCAGGTGAGCAATACAGGGCGTTCATGGCCCTCTTGTTGATAATCTTCCATCAAAATATTTTTTAAATTTATATGAAATTAATATTGTTTGAACGAAAAATAAAGTTTAAACTACTGGATCTTTTAGGGGGACGTAACAGCAATATTAGATTTTAGCGTAGACAGTAAGCGTGGAGAGTAATTTCCCTTTACCAAAATGGCGAATTTGTTTTGGTTTGAAGTTGGAAAGTCGTCTATACCTGTGTGTTGGGGCTGGTCCCAGGGGTAAAAAAAAACGCATTATCTATGGTATTTTGCAGCAGATATACGGTTCGTACATTTTTGGGGGTTTTTTGTTGTTTTTTTTGTTTTGAGAGAGAGAGAGAGAAATAAAAAAGGTCCGGGCAGCATAAAAAAGAGGCGGCGGGCGGGGTTGATAATCTAGGAATTAATTTATTATGGCCTTATCTGTAAATCCTTGAGAATTTTCAGTCTGAATTTGCACTTTTTCACCAGTTTCCACGAAATGTATAAATCCATTCAGTCTGTGCATGATTTTCACACTTTAATCCTGCCTTATTAGTAAACTCCATTTGTTATCAATTATTTAAGGTTTAGGAGTATATCACCAAAACACAGAAATATTTTATAAACGAATAACATCATTACCAATATTTTACTTAACCATTACATGTTCTGCAGTACTGTCCCGTACTGAAAATATTCTGAAAAAGTTGTCCCCCTTTGAAAATGAATGCCATTTGTAAAGAAATAAAAATAAACAATTGCTGAAAACTGTGTTCCACTTAATTATGTAAAATTTCAACACTCGCATGCGATTGCAAATGAATCAAAACTAACATGTGTAACAGTTCTTTGAAAATGGTGAGTTTTTGAAGGCGTTTGACTGCCCGGAAGTGGGTCCCATTTAGGAAGTCTTTTTTTCGGAATTCAATGTTTATTTTAGTATACTGACACTTGTTGTGTTGTTTTTGTAATGATAGCCAGCGTTCGACACTAACTTTTTTGCCAGGTATCCCAAAGGAATACCTGCTGGGAAATTTAGGAATCCCTGCTGAAAATTAGGAGTCCCTGATAACAAAATGTGGTAAGAACATGAAAAAACTAAAATCTAACAAACACAACTGTTTACAGTACTACATGTATTTTATGTCCCCTTTATTTCCATTTTACATCAATGACAACAATAGCTTGTATGACTTTTGCTGTAAAAGAATAATGTCATTTCTGTCCAAGTCCTCTTCCCCCTCATCTTCACTACCATCGCACTCCTCTGCCATTTGTTGTAGTTCGTCTAAATGTATGCCGCCTAGTTCATTCCCCCTTATAACCCCCTTATTTGTAATCATGTTTTTAATATAAAAAAAAATTCCGAAAAGTCTCCCTTAAATAAAAAAAAATTTAAAAAAAAATGTTCCGACCTACCTACCCTAATTTTTTCAGCATGTTACCAGATACAAAGATTTTTTAGGCCTTATTAATGCAACTCCCACAGACTTTATCTAAAACTAGTACATTGGTCATAACAGATTTTCTTAAACATTTCATATTTAGTTGTTTTATTTTGCACATTGCCTAAAAGTGGGTGGGGTTGTTTAGTGTTTGCATGCTTTTATTATCAGCAAATTCTTCTAAATAAGAGCTGCTTTGGCAACAGTGATCATATTTTTCGTAAATGCAGACGTTTTATTGGCTTTTTATTTTAGTTTGTACTTGAAAAATCTTGTAAGAAATAATAAAAATGTTCGAAAATGTCGGTCTAGAAAACGAGTGACAAATACGAAAAACAAAAGTAACAGTTAAAGTTCTTGAAAAGATAACTGTTTTAACTTTATTTTCTCATCATAACCACGTATAATTTCTGCTTATTTAATTTGTTTTGCCCAAACAAAGCCTCGGCAATTATGATAATAAATTTGTTATAGACCGTAACGGCCGACCGGCTCATGTAATCGTATCGAGCACACAAAAAATGGTACAAACACGATAATCTAAGGCTGCATTGTTTATCAATTAACTTGTAAACATTGATCAATAAACACCTTTGATATGACAAGGCAAATTGTACTAAATACAAACCGCGAGATAAGCACGTGTCATTTGGCGCGTGGCGTGACTGACATCTGTCGGTAGCTAATTAACATACGACGCTCCGCCTACTGCCATATTTCCGCTTGTGCCGGCGAACAATATTGAAATTCACTGGGATTTTGATTGACAGGGGGCAGAACTATCGAACTTGGAACGCATCTAAGTAAATTTCCGCGAGTCAAGCCGACGCACGTTCCGTAATTTATGCGGATAAAATACGAGTTTTTCGCGGGTCAAAACCCGGGAGCTCGGGTCAACTGAACGCCCTGGAAGCCTTAGCAAAAGACCGATGTTTGAGCGAACAAGACTGGGGAATTTCATTGTTTAGAATCATATTTTATCTGAAAATCAAGAGTCCCGACGGAACACCGAAATTGTGAACTTTAGGATCCCTTGCGGATTTTTGGTGTCCTCGGGATCCCGGGACACCGTTAGTGTCGAACGCTGATAGCGTGTATATTACTTATATTACTCTACAAAACAAGTGTCAGTATACTGATATAAGCATTGAATTCCGAAAAAAGAACTGTTTAAACAGGCCCCACTTCCAGACAGTCAAGCACTTTTAAAATCTCACCATTTTCAAGGAACTGTTACACATGTTTGTTTTGATGCATTTGTAATAGCGTGCGAGTGTTGAAATTTCACATAACTAGGTGGAACACAGTTTTCAGCGATTGTTTATTTTTATTTCTTTACAAATGGCATTCATTTTCAAAGGGGGACAACTTTTTCAGAATATTTTCAGAACGGGACAGTACGGCAGAACATGTAATGGTCAGGTAAAATATTGGTAACGATGTTGTTCGTTTATAAAATATTTCTGTGTTTTGGTGATATACTCCTAAACCTTAACTATTTGTGCATCATTTTGCCAATAACTTTGTGTTAAACATTGTATTTGTGCAGTTGTAATCCATTTTCACATGCTTTAGATTTCAATGTGAGCGGCCATTTTTGCGCTGCATTAATGGACATCACTCAGGAAGCAGTATTTAATAGGTTTTATACGTCCAAAGGGACATATTATGTTATACCCCGTTGTCCGTCTGTCCGTTAGCAATTTCGTGTCTGCTTTGTAACTCTTGAACCCCTTGAAGGATTTCGAAGAATCTTGAACATTTTTAATGTTCACTACATCGAGACGACGTGCAGAACGCATGTTTTGGATGGCTTGCTTCAAGGTCAAGGGCACACTTGGGGGTCAAAGGTCATATGAGTTTGTTTTGTTTCCGCTCTGTAACTCTTGAACTGCTTGAAGGATTTCAAAGAAACTTGGCACAAATGTACACTACATCGAGACGATGTGCAGAGCATATGTTACGGATGGCTTGCTTCAAGGTCGAGGATACTCTTAGGAGTCAGAGGTCATATGACTTTGTTTCGTGTGTATACTGCTCTGCATTGTGGTGTTCTTGTTTTTATTTGGCAGATCCCTTTTTTATACGCCCGTTTGAAAAACGGGACGTATTATGGGAACGCCCCTGGCGGGCGTCGTCCACAGACCTTGTCCGGAGCATATCTTCTACATGCATGGAGGGATTTTGATGAAACTTGGCACAGTTGTTCACCATCATGAGACGGCGTGTCTTGCGCATGAACCAGCTTCCTAGGTCTAAGGTCAAGGTCACACTTAGAGGTTAAAGGTCAAATTCAAGAATGACTTTGTCCAGAGCATATCTTCTTCATGCATGGAGGGATTTTGATGAAAGTTGGCACAATTGTTCATCATCATGAGACGGAGTGTCATGCGCAAAAACCAGGTCTCTAGGTTTAAGGTCAAGGTCACACTTAGAGGTCAAAGGATACAAGAATGAAAAATTCAAGAATGACTTTGTCGGGAGCATATCTTCTTCATGCATGGAAGGATTTTGATGTAGCTTGGCACAGTTGTTCACCATAATGAGAGGGAGTGTTATGCGCAAGAACCAGGCCCCTAGGTCTAAGGTCAAGGTCACACTTAGAGGTCAAAGGATACAAGAATGAAAACTTTGTCTGGAGCATATCTTCTTCATGCATGAAAGGACTTTGATGTAGCTTGGCACAATTGTTCACCATCATGAGACGGGAGTGTCATGCGCAAGAACTAGGGTTTAGGTCAAGGTCACACTTAGAGGTCAAGGATACAAGAATGAAAACTTTGTCCAGAGCATTTCTTCTTCATGCATTGAGGGATTTTGATACAACTTGGCACAAATGTTCACAAGCATGAGACGGAGTGTCATGTGCAAGAACCAGGTCCCTAGGTCTAAGGTCAAGGTCACACTTAGAGGCCAAAGGTCAGATACAAGAATGACTTTGTCCGGAGCATTTCTTCTTCATGCATGGAGGGATTTTGATGTAACTTGGCACAATTGTACAACATCATGAAACGGAGTGTCATGCACTGCTCCCTTAATTTGAATTACTTCCCTTTGCTGTTACTATAAATAGCTTATATTGTAACCTTTTCATTACAAGTCATAGGGAAAAATCGAGACCACTTTTCTGTAGTATAACATGCATGTTACATCCAATTCTGAGGTGTATTTTGAGCTATCTCTACCTGTTAAGGATTTTTGTATGGACTTGTGATTTTTATACGCCCGTTTGAAAAACGGGACGTATTATGGGAACGCCCCTGGCGGGCGGGCGGGCGGGCGGCGTCCACAGACCTTGTCCGGAGCATATCTTCTACATGTATGAAGGGATTTTGATGAAACTTGGCACAGTTGTTCACCATCATGAGACGGAGTGTCATGCGCAAGAACCAGGTCCCTAGGTCTAAGGTCAAGGTCACACTTGGAGGTCAAAGGTCAAATTCAAGAATGACTTTGTCCGGAGCATATCTTCTTCATGCATAGAGGGATTTTGATGAAAGTTGGCACAATTGTTCATCATCATGAGAAGGAGTGTCATGCGCAAGAACCAGGTCCCTAGGTCTAAGGTCAAGGTCACACTTAGAGGTCAAAGGATACAAGAATGAAAACTTTGTCGGAGCATTTCTTCTTCATGCATAGAGGGATTTTGATATAACTTGGCACAAATGTTCACCACCATGAGGCGGAGTGTCATGCGCAAGAACCAGGTCTCTAGGTCTAAGGTCAAGGTCACACTTAGAGGTCAAAGGATACAAGAATGAAAACCTTGTCCGGAGCATTTCTTCTTCATGCATAGAGGGATTTTGATATAACTTGGCACAAATGTTCACCACCACAAGACGTAGTGTCATGCGCAAGAACCAGGTCCCTTGGTCTAAGGTCAAGGTCACACTTAGAGGCCAAAGGTCAGATACAAGAATGACTTTGTCCGAAGCATTTCTTCTTCATGCATGGAGGGATTTTGATGTAACTTGACACAATTATACACCATCATGAGACGAAGTGTCATGCGCAGTTCCCTTCTTTAGAATTACTTCCCTTTGTTGTTACTATAAATAGCTTTTTATTGTAACTTTTTCATTACTAGTCGTAGGGAAAAATCGAGACCACTTTTCTGTAGTACAACATGCATGCTACATCCAATTTTGAGGTGTATTTTGACCAGTCTCTACCTGGTAAAGATTTTTGTGTGGACTTACAATTTTTTTTTTTTTTTTTTTTTTTTTTTTTTTTTTTTTTTTTTTTTAAGATTAACTTCCCTTAGTTGTTACTATAAATAACTTATATTGTAACTTTTTTATAATTGACCGTAGGGAAAAACCAAGACCACTTTTCTGTGGTACAACATAGATGTTACTTTCCAATTTTAGGTGTATTTTAAGGTATCTGTACCTGGTAAGGAGTTTTTTTGTGGACTTAGAAAAACAAAACACTTAGTTATTACTAAACAACCACAAAATTAAAATTCCATTTGCAAATACAGGTGCTAGAGTAAAGAAATTTGCTGTGACGGGCGTATATTGTGACATTCTTGCACTCTTGTTTATTTTTTTATTTATTTTTTTTCTCTCTCTCTCTTAGTTGTTACTATAAATAACTTACATTGTAACTTTTTTATAATTGACCCTAGGGAAAAACCAAGACCACTTTTCTGTGGTACAACATTGATGTTAATTTCAAATTTTGAGTGTATTTTAAGGTATCTCTACCTGGTAAGGATTTTTTTTGTGGACTTAGAAAAATAAAAGAATTACAATAATTTCTAAAAAAGACATTGTAAACAACTAGAAAATTAAAATTCCATTTGCAAATACAGGTGCTAGTGTAAAGAAATTTGCTGTGACGGGCGTATATTGTGACATTCTGGCACTCTTGTTGTTCATTTACAGTACTTTTTTTTTTAATTACTTCCCTTTTATGTTACTATAAATAGCTTATTTGTAACTTTTATTATTGGCCATAGGGAAAACTTCGCTTCCAGTACCGCATGTACTTCGCCAGTGTTTACAAAACGAGCGAGATCAGTGAGTCATTTTTAGCTCACCTTGATATTTCGAAATTTTCTGTAGTTATTTTAATAGCCTAACGTTTCCTGGAAATTATTATATGAAGCATATCTACAAAAAAAAATTACTGTGAAAATGTTTTCAGAAAACTGGAGAACTTAGAAAGTATAGCTCATAAACGATCAAATAGGAAAATTTTAAGTTCTCATATATATGTAAAACCTATTTTTTTCCTGCAAACAAAACTTTGGGAAAAAAACAACAAATCAAGCAGCATAGAACGGACAGAGAAGGCAATTTTCAAAAAGCATAATGTTTGGGAAATACAGTTTGCTTCAATTGACCAGAACAATCGCGTACTAGAGTTTAAGATTACCAGCGAAGATAAACCGATTGCTAAACTATTTGATCTTTGTGAATATAAATTATAATCATACAAATGCGAGTTATTGGAGATTTGGTTAGTTATGGGCCATACTTTTAGAAGTGCCTGCGGCACCTCGAAGGGGCTGCAGCATCATCGAAATGCCTGCGGCACTTTTCCAAATTGGCATAACGTTCAAATTCAGAATTTTCTGGACACATTTTATGTTTTAGCAGATCACATGTCATTTATAAATATAATTTACTAGGGCAGAGACAACATTGTTTGGGTCAGCGAAAAAAAATGAGTCTAAACAGTCACTGATGTGGAAAAAAATCATGTTTCATTCCAAACTTATTTGTCCTTGCATTTCTAGGAAATTGATCATTTGCCACAAAATTTAGCATGGGTATGTACATAAGATACATCTCCACCCTGCTACATTCCCTGATTTTTGAAAAAAAATGCTCTATGCAGTAACAAAATGACAAAAATCACTCACCAATCTCGCTCGTTTTGTAAACATTGGGGAAGTACCTGCGGTACTGGAAGCGAATTAAGTGCCTTCATTCTTCGTCGGCTCAGGCGGTACCGCAGGCACTGTTTAGTACCCGTGTACTTGAAGCAGAATGCTTGCAGTATTGAGAAAGAGGCATAAAAACTTTACACCACCAAGCACAATGAAATTGTAACTTATTTCATTAAATTTTTTGCTTTGTCACATTTCAGAAAGACTATGGGAGATTGGTTACACTGTAATACTTGCTATAAACAGCCTGGAGATGGTAGGGGCTATTTTCTCACCAACTGTGGTCATTTATATTGTGAAGGATGCCAGAACAAAGGTAAATTGATGGTTATAAACTGAATGTCTTTATTTCAAACATGTTTCAGGAGTTTTAAAACTGTCAAGTTTTCTACTACAGAAGAGTCATTTAGAAATGATACCTTAACAAAAATGCGTTAAATGAGCAGGAAACCGCCTAAAAAATATTACAAAGATTTTCTGATTAAAAGAATAAGACATGGAAGCCCGCTAAGTTTACCAGTATAGTGTGACAGTCCGCCTTAGAATAAAATAGCCCCAGTTTTGGGGGACAAATGATGGTTTGTGTAGTTTGAAATTCTGTCCCATGTGGAGCACAGCAGATTTATGTGAATAGCATGGTATCAGCTAGTACAGTAAGTAAGTGCCTTTATATATATCAAATACACAGGACATGTAAATCAAAAGTAAAATGTGATATTTTTTCCATTTATTTGATTCATATTATTCTGGTCAGATGCTGACTTAGTTTTGTCATCGGTTTTCATGACTGTTAATTCTTGTACATGTAAATGATTTATCAGTACTTGATTTCCATTTCTAATTTTGTAGTAAATGTGTATTTTTCTTAAATAATTATAAAAATGAAATTTAAAATTACAGTTACAAAGCTGTAAATTGTTGAGACACTGAAATTTTGATATATTTTTTAGATTCTTTCATTAACCAAATGGCAGACCTTTTTTTTTTTTTTTTTTTGTTAAGAATTTCTTAAGACAGATTTTTCCCCTGCTGTTGAATTCTCTAGACAGAATTTTTAGATGTATTTTTTTCCTGCTATTTAATATTGACTAGGGGGATTTTTGAACTGGTTCCCACCTTAGATTATTTGCATATTTCACTACGTATTCCTGCTTATAGGCGGAATCCATGTAATATCAACCTGAATTGCAATAAGCAGAATCCGCCTTACAACTTAGAAGTTTTCGGGTTGTTTTCAATGTTTATGCTTGCGATGATTCTCAGATTGAAATGCTAGAGAAGGCTGTTTCTTACTAATTAATCAAATTCTTGCACTAATCAGAGCTCCAGATAAGCTACGTATTTGCGTATTTAAACAATTAAAGTTGCAGAAAACCCAAATGTTATCATACAGTGTGCGTACTGAAACGCAATTAAAATTCCTTATAATACCCAATTCATTAAAAATTGCATGCGTATGGCATTTTCCATATTATAGAATGGGTACGAGACGAACGCCAGACAACAGACAGGTTGCTATTTATTGGAAAAATCAAAGGACCATTCAGTCTGATTGGTGTTATTTGGACGCTTCGTAAACAATTAATTACCCCAATAAAAAAGTACTAAAAGAGGTCACAAAAAAACAGCATGAACAAACAAAATAGAAGGATATATTTTGTTGTTCAACAAAGTTGCCTGTTTTTGATGATATAGTCTGTCACTGTCACCAATACTGGCCTACATTTTATGGAAGAGCACATGTTGCAGTGAACACATCGTTCGGGATATTGTGGACGAATGATCTCCAACTGCATTTAAAAGTGAAAAAAAAGAAAAAAGAATGGAACAAAAGTATCCCAGAACATATTAAACATTGGGAGAAAAAATATTCTTGGTTAAAGATACACATAATTAGAACCATAAATTAAAATACCAAATTGGTTTTAGCAAATACCCAATTACTTCTGAAAGCTGGGTAATAATATTATTTTTACCCAATTCAGATTTCCAAAACCCAATTCAGACAAAAAGTGATGGGTAAATACCCAATTGCACTAAAAGCTTATCTGGAGCTCTGACTAATATAATTCCTCATTCACCTGAAATTTTGTCATCAAAATGTGCTGCTAAGTCAGATTGAGATAACAAATTTAAAATCATTTTTTAAAACTAAAAGATTTACAATCAGACACATATCAAGCAGCCTGACAGTATGGTTGCTTAAGGTAGATGAGTTGATAATTGTAAAACAAAACCAGTTTAGGAAGTAAGCTGACTGGCAGCTTAAGACAAGTGGCTGCTTAATACAGGTGACCACAGTACAGTGCAGGTTCAGCTGTATGTAAATTGATCAGTTGACTTGAACAACATGAATATATATATAATTAATATTAATCAAATTAGCATTGCATTGGTATCAGTTTTTAATCCCCCGCCGTGGCGGAGGAATTCTAGAAATGGTCTCCGTCTGTCCTTCTGTCCGTCCGTAACAAAATCGTGTCCGGTCCATATCTTTTGAACCCATTGACATATTTCCATTATATTGACAACAAATGTTAAACTCACCAAGGCGATGTGCAGAACCCATATTCCAACAGTGCTGGGTCAAGGTCAAGGTCACACTTGGGGATCAAAGGTCATGGGGTGATATTTCGTTTCCGGTCCATATCTTTTGAACCCCTTGACATATTTCCATTATATTAACAACAAATGTTAAACTCACCAAGGCGATGTGCAGAACCCATGTTCCAACTGCGCTGGGTCAAGATCAAGGTCACACTTGGGGATCAAAGGTCATGGGGTGATATTTCGTGTCCGGTCCATATCTTTTGAACCCCTTTACATAATTCCATTATGTTAACACCAAATGTTTAACTCGCCAAGGCGATGTGCAGAACCCATGTTCCAACTGCGCTAGGTCATGGTCAAGGTCACACTTGGGGATCAAAGGTCATGGGATGATATTTTGTGTCTGATCTCTAACTTTTTAACACCTTGAAGGATTTTGAAGATACTTGACACAAATGTTCATCACATCAAGATGACTTGCAGTGTGCATGTTTCGGATGGCCCGCTTCAAGGTCAAGGTCAGAGGTGAAAGGTCATATGTGTATATTGCTCACCATTGCCATGGTCTTGGTTTTTATTAATTTTTGTTTTCCTTCCGCAGATCTCTTTTCTGGTCACTTACATTTCTTTTAATCAATCCCCCGCCACAAGTGGTGGGGGGTTATAGGAATGGTCTCCGTCCGTCCTTCCATCCTTCCGTCCGTCTGTCCGTAACACTCTTCTCCACTCCATATCTCCTAAACCCCTTGAAGGATTTTTATGAAACTTAGTTCAAATGATCACCTCATCAAGGCAATGTGCAGAACCCATGAGTCAGCCTTGTCATCTCAAGGTCAAGGTCACAACTCAAGGTCAAAGGTTTGAGCCTTCAATTGTGTGTCCGCTCTATATCTCCTAAACCCCTTGAAGGAATTTTATCAAACTTGGGTCAAATAATCACCTTATCAAGACGATGTGCAGAACCCATGAGTCAGCCATGTCAGCTCAAGGTCAAGGCCACAGCTTAGGGTGAAAGGTTTGAGCCTTCCATTTTGTGTCCGCTCTATATCTCCTAAACCCCTTGAAGGAATTTTATAAAACTTGGGTCAAATGATCACCTCATCAAGACGATGTGCAGAACCCATGAGTCAGCCATGCCGGCTCAAGATCAAGGTCACAACTTAGGGTGAAAGAATTGAGCCTTCCATTTTGTGTCTGCTCTATATCTCCTAAACCCCTTGAAGGATTTTCATCAAACTGGGGTCAAATGATCACCTTATGAAGGCAATGTGCAGAACATATGAGTCAGCCATGCTGGCTCAAGGTCAAGGTCACAACTGAATGTCAAAGGGTTGAGCCTTCCATTTTGTGTCTGCTCTGTATCTCCTAATTCCCTAGAAGGATTCATATGAAACTTGGGTCAAATGATCACCTCATCAAGGCGATATGCAGAACTCATGAATCAGCCATGCTGGCTCAAGGTCAAGGTCAAAACTCAAGGTAAAAGGTTTTAGCCTTTCATTTCGTGTCCGCTCTATATCTCCTTAACCCCTTGAAGGAATTTTATAAAACTTTGGTCAAATGATCACCTCATCAAAACGATGTGCAGAACTTATAAGTCAGCCATGCCGGCTCAAGGTCAAGGTCACAACTTAGGGTGAAAGGTTTGAGCCTTCCATTTTGTGTCCACTCTGTATCTTCAAAACTCCTTGAAGGATTTTCATCAAACTTGGGTCAAATGATCACCGCATCAAAAACTCATGAGTCAGCCATGTCAACTCAAGGTCAAGGTCACAACTCAAGGTCAAAGGTTTGAGCTCTGTATCTCCTAAACCCATTGAAGGATTTTCATGAAACTTGGGTCAAATGATCACCTCATCAAGACGTTGTGCAGAATTCATGAGTCAGCCATGCCAGTTCAAGGTCAAGGTCACAGCTAAATGTCAAAGGTTTACCCTTTCACTATCCATAGCATTGGCGGGGGATTTAGCTGTCTTTCAGACTGCCTTGTAGTAATTATTGTTACACCCATTTTCTTACAGTCTTTTTGCAAGTCTGTTTACTTTTTAGGTTGGATGGAAAAATGTCTTCTCTGTGGAACAAATAAACCATCAGCACTAAAACTGACTTCAAAGGTAATTTTGATAACATTACTAAACACCATATGCTGCCGTTACCTGTGACTTGAACGCTTATTATGACTTAATTAGAAATTGTGAATGAAGTCCATGTAAGTTACATGTAGCATGCAATTTGATCAGTAGCTTTGATAAAGTTATATTAGAACTAGCTGTTCCTAGCATGGAACGGTTGTATTTGTTCAATATACTGTATTTAAATTGTCTTTCAGCTAACCCCACCAGTAGATGCTTATTTTGCAGAACCAATTAAAATGTTGAAGCAAATCTACTCTGAGATGAAACAAGTTATTGCAGTAAGTTTTATGCAGAACCATGTACTTCGAAACTTCCCTTCCTTTGATCAAATGTCAAGACTTTGGCCACAAAAAAGAAATATTTAGATAATAAGCATATTGTTTTTAGCTCACGTGACAAGGTGAGCTTAATTGTGATCGCACTTCGTCCGGCGTCCGTTGTCCGTATATAAACTTTTACTTTAAACGACATCTCCTCATAAACTGCTAGGCCAATTTCATCCAAACTTCACAGGAATGTTCCTTGGGTGAAGCTCTACAAAAATTATTCAAAAAATTGAATTCCATGCAGAACTCTGGGTGCCATTGCAACCGAAAGGAAAAACTTTAAAAATCTTCTTGTCCAAAAGCACAGGGCCTAGGGCTTTGATATGTGGTGTGTAGCATCATCTAGTGGTCCCCTACCAAAATTATTCAAATTATCCCCCTAGGGTCAAATATGCCCCTGCCCCGGGGGTCCCAAGTTTTACATAGACTTATATAAGAAAAAAAGTTTAAAAATCTTCTTGTCTGAAACCACAACACTTAGACCTTTGATGTTTGGTTTGTAGCATTGTCTTATGGTCCTCAACCAAAATTGTTCAAATTGTACCCCTTGGGTGAAAAGAGGCCCTGCCCTGGGGGTCCCAAGTTTTATATAGACTTTTAAAGGAAAAAGCTTTTAAAATCTTCTTGTCTGAAACCATACGACCTAAGCTTTTGATATTTGGTATGTTGCATTGTCTAGTAGTCCTCTACCAAAATTGTTCAAATTATGCCCCTCGGGTTAAAAGAGGCCCCGCCCTGGGGTCACTTAGTTATTATGTGAGTTATATAGGAAAAATACTTAAAGAATCATCTGATCCTATTTCCAAGACTGTTTAATTATAATTACCTGATGACCCCAAGTATGATGTCACTTGACCTACTGACCTACTTTCTTGTTTTTAAAGATACAGCCTTGAAATTTTGATGACATACACAGTTTTGCACACAAATCATAAAACTGAATTTCATTGACCATGAATGTGACCTGCTGACTTTCTTAATATTTTATCATCAGTTTGACATTTGAAACATGTAGCTCATATTACTCAGGTGAGCGATCCAGGGTCATCATGACCCTCTTGTTGTTTGTTATTTACACTCTTCATGCTTATCAGGTTCTGTCACAACATTTTCCGCTACAATGTTTGGTACATGAAAGAAATTTAAAAATTATGTTTCATATGTAAAATCATGATATTTATATAGCATGTACAAGATTATCAATGTATATGTGGTAGTAAATGTTTATGGGGGACCTGTATTTCCTAGCATTACTCCCTTCTTTTGTTACCATTTGTCATGAATACTTTTATGTTTGCAGACTATGGAGTTTCAGCATCATCAGAGAAAGAGATATGTTTCTCAGCTGCAGAAGATTGTAAGTTTTATTAGCAAAAGGTTGCATGATTTACCATCATGTTTATAAATCATGTGTCAGTTTCCTCATCAGCACAAAGAAATTTATAGTTTCTCATTCATGGAGTGTTTGTTTGTTTGTTTTGGGTTTAACGCCGTTTTTCAACACTATTTCAGTCATGTAACGGTGGGCAGTTAACCTAACCAGTGTTCCTGGATTCTGTACCAGTTCAAACCTGTTCACCGCAAGTAACTGCCAACTTCCCCACATGAATCAGAGGTGGAGGACTAATGATTTCAGACACAATGTCGTTTATCAAATGGTCACGGAGAACGTACGCCCCGCCCGAGGATCGAACTCATGACCCCGTGATCCGTAGACCAACGCTCTACCTACTGAGCTAAGCAGGCGGGCTCATTCATGGAGTGAGTGAAAATGTTTGGTGTTCTGTTACTCAAGGATCAAAAAGTAGCAATGCTCTAAGTCATTCCAAAGATGTGCAGATATTATTAAAGTTTAAATGATACCAGCGTCCATTTGTAATTATATATTGGTATGAAATCTGTTTCTTCTTTTTAACATCTCCATTTACCATGATTCAGACATGATAAAAGCAGAAGCTAGTTTTTAGCTCGACTATACGAAGTATAAGGAGAGCTATCCTACTCGCCCCGGCGTCGGCGTCTCCGCGTCCCCACCTTGGTTAAAGTTTTGGTGCACTTTCTCTTTTTTCAACTTATCTCTGTAATTACTTGATGGATTTGATTCAAACTTGAAATACTTATTCCTCATCATCATCCACATCATCTGACATAAGGGCCATAACTCTGGCACCAATATTTCATGAATTATCCCCCTTTTCACTTAGATTTTCAAGTTAAAGTTTTGATGCACTTTCACTCTATCTCTGTTATTACTGAATGGATTTGATTCAGACTTAAAATAGTTGTTCAACATCAACACCCACATCATATGACACAAGGTGCGTAACTCTGGCACCATTTTTTTCATGAATTATTCCCCCTTTTTACTTAGAATTTCAGGTTAAAGTTTTGGTGCACTTTCACTCTACTTCTGTTATTACTGAATGGATTTGATTCAAACTTAAAATAGTTGTTCAGCATCATCACCCACATCATATGACACAAGGTGCATAACTCTGGCACCAATATTTCATGAATTATTTCCCCTTTTTACTTAGAATTTCAGGTTAAAGGTGGTCAATCACATTTAAACAACATTTAATGACATTTTTTACTTTTTGTATATTCTGGTAGAGAATTATTTAAGGAACAAAAAGACCGATTACATAGAGTTAGATTCCTATTTGAAATGTATATTTTATTATTTTTATAAAATTTTGTAATTACTCCCCTTTAATATGAAAGTATATAAAAAGCTGGGTATTTCTTTTTATTTCGATACAATGTCTAGTTTTACATTTGCATTTGATAGACATATCAACTATTGAACAATCTGAACCAAAATGCAAGTTTAAAAGCTGTGTGTAGCTTCTGAATTCATTTATTTCCAATCTATCTAGGCAAAGGGAGGTAACAATAATTTTTCAAACTTGCGTTTCTAATGAATTCCATCTAAATACATAATTTTTAATGCAAATATTTTACAAATATATTACAATATGTCTAATATTTATACATTTCTTTAGGCAAAGTATGTTTATCAAATTTATACTTATGATAAAATAACTCTATCTTGGTTGGGCAACCAGGATAGGAAAATGAAATTTTAAAAATACCTCCAGTGAAAATCTAATTTGTATTAAGTGTTAAGTGAACATAAATGAGTGTAAATGATCAGATGCTAAAGTTTCGAACAAATCCGTTACATGGCCAAAATCTGATTATCCACCTTTAAAGTTTTGGTGCACTTTCACTCTACTTCTGTTATTACTGAATGGATTTGATTCAAACTTAAAATAGTTGTTCAGCATCATCACCCACATCATATGACCAAGATGCATAACTCTGGCACAATTTTTCATGAATTTTTCTCCTTTTTACTTAGAATTTCAGGTTAAAGTTTTATGCATTTTCACTCTATCTCTGTTATTACTGAATGGATCTGATTCAAACTTAAACAATTGTTCAACATCATTACCCACATCATATGACACGAGGTGCATAACTCTGGGACCAATTTTTCATGAATTATTTCCCCTTTTTACTTAAAATTTTAGGTTAAAGTTTTGATGCACTTTCACTCTGTCTCTGTTATTACCGAATGGATTTGATTCAAACATCATCACCCACACCATATGACGCAAGGTGCATAACTCTGGCACCAATTTTTCATTAATTATTCCCCCTTTTTACTTAGAATTTTAGGTTAAAGTTTTGATGCACTTTCATTCTGTCTCTGTTATTACTGAATGGATTTGATTCAAACTTAAAATAGCTGTTCATCATCACCTACACTATATGACACAAGCTGCATAACTCTGGCACCAATATTTAATGAATTATGCCCCTTTTTGCTTAGGATATACTTATATAGTGTTTTGATACATTTTATCTTTACCTCTCTTATTACTTTAAGTTGATATTTTTAACATAGACTCAGGCTATTGTGCAGTATCTTCATCCACAATTGGAGTCATTAAACACTCAAGTGACAGCTCTAGTTTCCTCAGATGTGCCCAGTTTCACTATCCAGCATCGAAATAGTCGAGCGCGCTGTCTCCTGTGACAGCTCCTGTTTAGCTCACCTGTCACGAAGTGACAAGGTGAGCTTTTGTGACCACTTGATGTCCGTCGTCCGTCTTGCCTAGTGCATCGTCCGTCAACAATTTCTAAAACAATCTTCTTGAAAACCACTAGGCAGAATTACACCAAACTTCACAGGAATGATCTTTGGGTGGCCCCCTTTAAAAATTGTTCAAAGAATTGAATTCCATGCAGAACTCTGGTTGCCATGGCAACTGAAAGGAAAAACTTTAAAAATCTTCTTGTCCAAAACCACAGGGCCTAGGGCTTTGATATCTGGTGTGTAGCATCATCTAGTGGTCCTCTACCAAAATTGTTCAAATTATCCCCCTGGGGTTAAATATGGCCCCGCCCTGGGGGGTCACATGGTTTATATAGACTTATATAGGGAAAACTTTGAAAATCTTCTTTTACAAAACCACATGGCCTAGGGCTTTGATACTTGGTATGTAGCATCATCTACTGGTCGTCTACCAAGATTGTTCAAATTATCCCCCTAGGGTCAAATATGGCCCTGCCCCGGGGGTCACATGGTTTATATAGACTTATATAGGAAAACTTTGAAAATCTTCTTGTACAAAACCACATGGCCTAGGGCTTTGATATTTGGAATGTAGCATCATCTAGTGGTCCTCTACCATGATTGTTCAAATTATCCCCCTAGGGTCAAATATGGCCCCGCCCCGGGGGTCCCCAAGTTTTACATAGACTTATATAGGGAAAAAAAGTTTAAAAATTTTTTTGTCTGAAACCAAAACACTTAGACATTTGATATTTGGTTTGCAGCATTATCTTATGGTCCTCAACCAAAATTGTTCAAATTGTACCCCTTGGGTGAGAGAGCGCCCTGGGGGTCCCAAGTTTTAAATAGGCTTGTATAGGAAAAAGCTTTAAAAGTCTTCTTGTCTGAAACCATACGAACTAGGCTTTTGATATTTGGTATGATGCATTGTCTAGTAGTCCTCTACCAAAATTGTTCAAATTATGTCCCTGGGGTTAAAAGAGGCCCCGCCCTGGGGTCACTTAGTTAATATGTGAGTTATATAGGAAAAATACTTAAAAAATCATCTGATCTTATTTCCAATACTGTTTAATTATAATTACCTGATAACCCCAAGTAATATGATTTCACTTGACTGTGACCTTGACCTATTGACCTACTTTCTTGTTTTTTAAGATAAAGCCTTGAAATTTTGATGACATACACAGTTTTGCACACAAATCATAAAACTGAATTTCATTGACCATGAATGTGACCTACTGACTTTCTTAATATTTTATCATCAGTTTGACATTTGAAACATGTAGCTCATATTATTCAGGTGAGCAATCCAGGGTCATCATGACCCTCTTGTTGTTTCCTTAGTATACGTAGTAGATCAGGTTGCTCATGTCTGTTAATTGATATATTTTACTTTTTATTGTAGATTTTATATTCAAATGAAATTTCTTCAGACATATATATTTGGTATTTCAGGTGTCAAATCAGAGAGAAATTGTGGAACAGCATGAGAGGGATTTGAAGGCAAAGATCAGAGTAAAAGTTGACACCATGGAAAAGTAATATACATACATTTAGCTCGACTATTCAAAGAATAGTAGAGCTATTGGACTCGCCCGTGCGTCGGCGTCCGTGTTCCGATTTGGTTAAGTTTTTGAATGTAACCTGGTATCTCAGTAACCACTTGTGGGAATGGATCAAAATTTCACACACTTATTCACTATGATAAACTGACTTAAATTGCACAGGTTCCATAACTCTATTTTGCTGTTTTACAAAATTATGCCCCTTTTTCGACTTAGAAATTTTTGGTTAAGGTTTTGTATGTAAGCTGGTATCTCAGTACTCACAAATGGGAATGGATTTAAACTTTTACACACTTGTTCACAGTCATGATCTGACATGCACTAAGTAGGTCCCATAACTTTACTTTGTTTTTTCTTCAAAATTGTGCCCATTTTTCCACTTGGCATTTTTTAGTTAAGTTTTTGTATGTAAGCTGGTATCTCAATACTCACTAATGGGAATGGATTGAAACTTCACACATTTGTCCACTGTCATAAGCTGATATGCACTGTGCAGGTTCCATAACCCTGTTTTGCATTTTTACAAGTTTATTCCCCTTTTTAGCTCACCTGTCACTTTGTGACAAGGTGAACTTTTGTGATCGCGCAGCGTCCGTCGTCCGTCCGTGCGTAAACTTTTGCTTGTGACCACTCTAGAGGTCACATTTTTCATGGGATCTTTATGAAAGTTGTTCAGAATGTTCATCTTGATGATATCTAGGTCAACTGGGTCATGTGCGGTCAAAAACTAGGTCAGTAGGTCTAAAAATAGAAAAACCTTGTGACCTCTCTAGAGGCCATATTTATCATGAGATCTTCATGAAAATTGGTCAGAATGTTCATCTTGATGATATCTAGATCAAGTTCAAAACTGGGTCACGTGGGGTCAAAAACTAGGTCAGTAGGTCTAAAAATAGAAAAACCTTGTGACCTCTCTAGAGGCCATATTTCTCAATTGATCTTCATGAAAGTTGGTCAGAATGTTTACCTTGATGATATCTAGCTCAAGTTCGAAACTGGGTCACATGGGGTCAAAAACTAGGTCAGTAGGTCTAAAAATAGAAAAACCTTGTGACCTCTCTAGAGGCCATATTTCTCAATGGATCTTCATGAAAATTGGTCAGAATGTTAACCTTGATGATATCTAGGTCAAATTTGAAACTGGGTCACGTGCAGTCAAAAACTAAGTCAGTAGGTCTGAAAATAGAAAAACTTTGTGACCTCACTAGAGGCCATATTTTTCATGGGATCTTTATGAAAATTAGTCAGAGTGTTCACCTTGATGATATCTAGGTCAAGTTCGAAACTAGGTCACGTGTGGTCAATAACTAGGTCAGTAGATCTAAAAATAGAAAAACCTTGTGACCTCTCTAGAGGCCATATTTCTCAATGGATCTTCATGAAAATTGGTCAGAATGTTCACCTTGATGATATCTAGTTTTAGTTTTAAACTGGGTTACGTGCGGTCAAAAACTAGGTCAGTAGGTCTAAAAATAGAAAAACCTTGTGACGTCTCTAGAGGCCATATTTCTCAATGGATCTTCATGAAAATTGGTGAGAGTGTTCAGCTTGATGATATCTAGGTCAAGTTCATAACTGGGTCACGTGCTGTCAAAAACTAGGTCAGTAGGTCGAAAAATAGAAAAGCCTTGTGACCTCTATAGGCCATATTTTTCATGAGATCTTCATGAAAATTGGTGAGAATGTTCATCTTGATGATATCTAGGTCAAGTTCAAAAGTGGGTCACGTGCCTTCATAAACTAGGTCAGTAGGTCTAAAAATAGAAAAACTTTGTGACCTCTCTAGAGGCCATATTTCTCAATGGATCTTCATGAAAATTGGTGAGAGTGTTCAGCTTGATGATGTCTAGATCATGTTCAAAACTGGGTCATGTGCGGTCAAAAACTAGGTCAGTAGGTCTAAAAATAGAAAAAGCTTGTGACCTCTCTAGAGGCCATATTTTTCACGAGATCTTCATGAAAATTGGTGAGAATGTTCACCTTGATGATATCTAGGTCAAGTTAAAAAGTGGGTCACATGCCTTCAAAAACTAGGTCATTAGGTCAAATAATAGAAAAACCTTGTGACCTCTCTAAAGGTCATACTTTTCAATGGATCTTCATGAAAATTGGTCAGAATTTTTTATCTTGATGATATCTAGGTCACATGTGCTCAGAAACTAGGTCACTGTGTCAAATAATAGAAATAACGACGTCATACTCAGTTCAACACTGGGTCATGTGGGGATAGGTGAGCGATTCAGGACCATCATGGTCCTCTTGTTCGACTTTTGTCTTCATTCAGTTGACAAGGCTGTTGAATAGTCAAGCGTTGCTGTCCTACGACAGCTCTTGTTTAGTTATCAGATTCTGTGATGACTATCAACCAATTTCCACTTGATTCTATTTTCTTCATACGCGATTCAGCATTGTCTGTTCTGTTTAATTTAGCACCAAACTTTTAGGATTGTTTAATGTCTGTCCTCCATAATGTCTGTAAAGAACACCTGCTAAAGGGCAAACTCAGTTTCAGGCAAACTTAACTGCAATGTTCCTAGTAAGATTCCCTTTCAGATTCCTTCAGAACTATGTCATCTGTGCAGAATTCTTGCATTGCAGTCAAAAAGGAAAAATCCTCTTACACATAGCAGGCCCAATTTCAAAATTATTTTACAGAAATGTTTCTTTGGTGACCTACATCCAAATTCATTCATTTCCATTCTGTTATGGAGTGTGGTAGGTTTTCCTAATACAGATATACTAAAAACTTTTAATGTAAATAGAAAAATCTTTAAACATCATTATCTTGTAAACTGTTGCTCTACTTTTGAAATAATTTCACAGAAATAATTCTTTGGTGATCATATACCAGTGTTGTTCAAATTATTCTAGTTTGTCAAAAACATGGCCACCAGAGGGTTCTTTTTAGCTAACCTGAGCCAAAGGCTCATGGTGAGCTTTTGTGACCGCTCAATGTCCGTCATGTGTCGTCCGTCTGTCATCATTTTCTAAAAAAAACCTTGAAAACCACTGGGCAGAATTACTCCAAACCTCACAGGAATGATCCTTGGGAGGTCCCCTTTCAAAATTGTTCAAAGAATAATTCCATGCAGAACTCTGGTTGCCGTGGCAACCGAAGGGAAAAACTTTAAAAATCTTCTTGTCCAAAACTTCATGGTGTAGAGCCTTGATATTTGGCATGTGACATAATCTTATGGTCTGCTATTAAGATTGTTCAAGTTGTGCCCTTGGGTGAAAAGAGGCCCCACCCCAGGGGTCCCAAGTTTTACATATACTTATATAGTAAAAAACTTTAAAAATCTACTCATCTAAAACCACAACACCAAGGCCTTTGATATTTTGTTTGTAGCATTGCCTTTTGGTCCTCTACCAAAATTGTTCAAATTATGCCCCTAGGGTGAAAAGAGGCCCTGCCCCGGGAGTCTCAAGTTTTACATAGACTTATATAGGAAAAAACTTAAAAAATCTTTTTGCCTGAAACTGCAAGGCCTAGGCTTTTGATATTAAGTATGTTGCCTTTCCTAGTGTTTCTCTACCAAAATGTGTTTAAATTATGTTCTTAGGGTGAAAAGAGGCCCTGCACTGGGGGGTATCAAGTTTTAACATAGATTTTAATATATATAGGGGGAAAAAATCAAGATCTTCTTGTCTGAAAGTTTAAGGCCTAGGCCTTTGATATTTAGTATGTAGCATTACCTGGTGGATCTCTAACAAGTTTGTTCAAATTATACCCCTGGAGTGAAAAGAGGCCCCAGCCTGGGGTCACTTGTAATAATTATGAGTTATATAGGAAAAATTATCAGATCATATTTCCAAGACTGTTTAATTATAATTACCCGGTGACCCCAAGCAATTAGGGATCGCTTGACTGTGACCTTGACCTACTGACCTACTTCCTTGTTTATTTTGAAATACAGCCTTGAAATTTGGATGACATGTACAGTTTTGCACACAAATCTTAAAATAGACTTTCAGTTACCATGAATGTGACCTACTGACCTACCTTCTTAATATTTAAGAACCAGTTTGCCATTTGAAACGTGGCTCATATTACTCAGGTGAGCGATCCAGGGTCATCATGACCCTCTTGTTATATGTGTGTAGTGGTTCCTGTATGTTTAAAATGGATAAATACATTACTGTCAGAAACCTCAGGCCCAGTTTCAAAATAATTACACAGATATTTTCCTTACATGACTTTTAAAGTTTAATATAGAGTTGATTGAACCAGCTGTGAAACCCAGGTGAATGATCCATTGTGAATATGGCCTCATACGTGCCATTAATAATTTGCCACATGACACTTGATTTCTACCAAGTTTAAATAGGTTGTATTACTAGTACCTTTGATTTTGCAGAGAAAACACAAAGCTGAAAGAAGAAAATTGCTATTTAAAGAGGCTTATCAGTGAAAAGGTAAGAAGTGTTAAGATTGAAATATAGACAAAATTTTTGCTGCCTTTGTGTCCAAATAATTTTTGCCCGATATTTTGCACTTATTTGCAGTTAAAAGTGTAACATATTGGGATGTTTAACGGTGCTTGGTCACAGATTAAGTAATAGAAAGAGCATTGAAACTCGAGGGTAAACGATTTGTACGAGGGAGCATAGTCCCCGAGTAAAAATCGTTTACTCGAGAGTTTTAATGTTCTTTCTGTTTTGTATCTAGCCATCCATATATGGTAGTTGTAGGCATTCCACATTGCCATATACAGCAGTTCAAGTGAGTACTTAAAATCCTTGCTTTACAAATGTGTAATGCCCAGGTAAAATAAACCAATATTTTTTGCGAGAGCAGAAAATCAATAAAATACACCGCTGTCTACTGTTCCAGACACGCTGGCATACTTTCCTATGCAACAGTGCAGTAACTAGCGTGCGAGTATTAAATACCTGCACGCTTTTAGTTACCGCACCCTGTACTCAGTGTATACGATTTACATGCACCAAATTTGTTAAGAAAAAACACCGAGCTATGATACAATTGCTTTTGTGGAATTATTTGAAATAACGTAGCAGACTCATATGATCATAGTTTTGTTGTCTTGCTGTAAACAAGACTATACAAGAAATAATATCAGTAAGTTTATTAACATTTTATACTTACAATGTATTTTAATAAAAATTGACTAATATTGCATTTATAACAAACAATATTCATATTAATAATTATATTGTTATGATTTTTCCCAAAATAAAGAGTCATGGAAGTATAATGAGGTAATGTAACTTAAGTTTGACAAATTGTTCTTTGAAAAGATTGTTGTTATTGTTTTGTTACCTGATTTAAGAAGGCAGTCATTTGGATCATGACATTTAATGTCTTTATGGTCCATTTCCTTTGAAAAAAAGGTAGTCTGACTTTATCTGCTTTTACCTGTAAATTTATATACAATAGTTATTCACTCTTTATAGATTCTTTCATTTATAGTTATGTCAGGTTTTCACTTTGTTTGTACAATTTTTTCTTCCTAAGTTGGTGCTGCCATTAAGATCTGTTGAACATAGGTGAAGTTCAAGGTAGGCATGATTAGAATGATCATACAAGGAGAGTTGGGGCGACCTTGTCAAGGTTTCGAAAGAAAGTTTGATATACTATTTTTTGCCCTCTTTCTATGAAATTGATCAGTGCATTTGCTTCAGGTTTGAAACATTTGTTTCCTATGATATCACACCCCTTATCATGCATAATAAGGTCCAGAACTCTGGTGCCAATATTTCATGGATAATGAACCCCTTTTTAGAGGAATTGAACTTAGGAGCAACATGCAAGCTGCATCCAAAAAGTTGTCTACTCACAGTTCTTATCCAGTATTTGCTACACTTGGTCACTATGTTTATGGGCATAAATATCTCAGCCAAGTTCAATTACCAGTGTTTCTAGAGTTATAACGATTGAATTTCTCACAATTGCAGAAGTTGACAGTGTCCATGTCCTTACTTCCAATGTTCAAAAGACTGGGTCAAAATGTTTATGGGCATAATATCTCAGCTAAGTTCAGCATACATGTCAAGTTTCCCGGATTGTCCGGGAGTCTCACGGATTTTTGGTCCATTTCCCGGACATACGGAAATCAATCATTTCTCCCGGAAATCCAAAATTCCAAGCTAATGGTTTCCTATATCAAACTAAATCCCTTATTAACACAGTGCCTGACGTAATTTATCACTCTACTGGTATATTGATAAGAGTTTAACAAGGTTACGCACTGATGACATTCCGCAAACCTGTGTATACTGTGCTATTTTTAGATTGTGTTAATTGGCGAGTGGTGATACTGACATAATATGATGATAAGATTTAAGTGTGAAGGGATACATTTGAATAGATTAAAGAGCCGACCTGGAGTGATGGCAATCATTACCACTGATGGCATAATTGACAGAACAACTAGAGATAGGTTTTAACATTCTTTTGACAGCTATGATTTTATATTTCATTTTGATGAGTAAAAAGCATTTTTCAGTGTAGATTTAAAACAGTGAAGTACTTCACTACTGTAGATTTATTTCCAGTCTGTGCTAGCTTCTGCTCAATTGCAAAAAATCTAAGAATGTAAAAAAAAGCCCTGCAGATTATTTCACATAAAAGAAACTCGCCAGTATAAAATTGCATCCAAATTCCAATTCATCTGCTCAAACCATACTGTAATAACTAAATAAAGTTACTATAAATCTATGTTTGTTTACATTGCAGAACTTCTAAAATTTTCATTTTAGATAGTACTGGTAACTGTTAAAATGGGGTGCTTACAAAAACAGATACCAACTGATAAATGGCAAAGAATGCAGATCATGATCAGACTGCATGGACAATTTACACTTGTCAAAAAGGCAGAATCAATCGTATTCAACATGATAAAGGTTAAAATGTTTTAAAATGCAACTTAAACACCTTAAAATATTGCCTAAATCCGATCTAATCTGTTACACGGTATTATATTCAAGCAAAAACTTCCAAAAAAACGTTCGTCGAAAAAATCTCCTGGATTTTCATCAAATATCCTGGATTTTCAACTGAAATATCTGGAAAATTGTCCACGGAACTTGACATGTATGGTTCAGTAACCTTCTGAATTGTCTAAGTGGCTCTGGAGGTATGGCCCTTGAATTACTAAAAATTGCAAAAGTTGACAGTGCCTGCTCTCTAACTTGGAAAGTTCTGATCAAATATTCACCAAACTTGATAA
>NW_026460182.1:0-72834 GCF_021730395.1 Mercenaria mercenaria | reverse complement strand
AATCTTTAATTTCATTAAGAGAGTACGGGTTAAAGTGTCCCCGTTTTAAAATGTAGAGAAAAAAAAATTGCATAGCTGGCATTTAAAAATAAAGAAATGCAAAATATTTAATAAAACAGTATGCAATATAAAATTAAAAGGAAATGGAAGTACCAATAAAAACACTAAACTTCATTGAAATAATTGTGTGACATAATCGGTAAAAAAATCAGTACAATAATGTCTGAACCATGCGAAGAATTTGTTGAGATATTTGTTAGGAATTTATTCCGCAGGCGATTACCCTACATCAACTCTATATTTTTGAAACCGACAGAACAGCCAAAGGAATTAGTACATTCAAACCTTACTTTCTTTATAAATAAAACTCCGTATAAAAAGCTGAATAAAGACCAGTTCATCAATCGTTTAGATTTGAAGAAGCATAGGCTGATGAAATAACCACATTCGACCCTTAAAATCGGAACAAAATATCTATCGAAGCAATTTTCAGAGGACGGTTTTGTTTGTTTAGACTTTCGACACCTTTTTGATTTTAATCTAAACAAAACTGTCTGAGACTAAACGGCAAGAGTTTAATATAAAATTTGCCTTTTAGAGCTGCCAGAGCTTTCTGTAGCGAGAAAATATCATTACCTGGTCCATCAGAATCGTAGTGTTTTCTTTTGGAAGCTGAAGCAAACAAGGAAACTCTGAATTCCAAATTTAGTCCATTTACCAAATTTACACATCCTGACACTGACCGTTACGACAGACTTATTATATTATTATAATACCAGATTTATATAGCGCCATTTTCATGATCAATTTCACGTTCAAAGGCGCTTTACATAGTTCAAATGCAGCCACACAGGGCGCATAATTCATCCTCTACTAGTACAGACACAGAGCGATCTGACCAGAGGGACAGAGTGAGACAAAGCCCCCGCGACAGAGAGATCAGAAATCAGATACAGGCTTGTCCGGCTAACTTAGCCTAGCTCGTTGCGAATAGACATCCTGGTTCTTAAACGTGCCCAGTGTATAGCACTGATACACGCAAGGATTGCCTGGGTTCCTGACCAGTACACCTCTAGTTGGGTGGGAAACACTGAAAAGCGTTTCTGAAAATTCCCGAGTAGCTGCCGGGTATCGAACCCCCGACCTCAGGATTGGACGGCCAGTGTGCAAACCACTGAGCTATCCGTCCACCCACTTCTGATTTGTAATAAATTTTCTATCCTCAAAGAATATTCTACTCTTGAGGAAAATTCAGAAGTGTGTTATGTTTGAGTCGGAAACTGAAAACATATAACTAATTTGTTGATAAGGCTTAAAGGATAAGATTTGGCGCCAGTAAACAAGTTTAATCTCTCAAGTGATATTTTTTCATTGACCGTTTCAAGGCAGCACCCTACTTTTTTTCCTTTTTCATGCATGTTTTGTGTCTGTTTGTTATTTCTTTGTTATTGTTGCATTCGTTTGTGTTACTGTGAACATGTGCTCAGCCACTTTGTACATGTATACAGTTTCACACACACACACCCATATTTCCATGTAAGGCTCCGCTTTTTTTAACGTGGCTTTACCTAATGAGCTTTCTTCATTGTTTTTTCAGTCGGTATGGCATATATTTGGATTAACACAGTAAACAAAGATTTAGATTTTAATGGAATTATTGGGAGCACGGTGAAATTCATCTAAGAAATCAATTGCAATTAACAATGTGTATTTGATTAGAACATTTGACCAATGTAAATCTTAAGTAGTTTAAATAAAAATATTACTAACTACTCTCAACAATCAGGATGCCAGCCAATGCATAAAATAACTTATAGAGGGCAACTCGGGTCTTCTGCCACTATCAAAAGCTGAAAATATTGCCATGTGAACTCCTCATTTGTGTCCGTGTAGATCTGAACTATAAACAAGAGCTGTCCAAGCGCTCCACTATTCGTCGATCTGACAGTGAAAGGAATTTATGTCTCAATAAGAGACCTTTACTTTACTAAACATGTTGATGATGATGATAAAGATACATTTTAAGTTTCAAGTCACTATCTTATATTGTACTTAAAAGTTATATCCAGAAAGCGAAGATTGCCCAAAACTTTAAGTATGAAAGGAACATATTCTGTCAAAAATATATAATTAGAGTTATGGGGATTGTAACCACACATGCAGATGGTGATTATAAAGATTCAAGTCATTATCTTTTAAAGTTTCAAAGATATATTTATTAACGAAGCTTTCGAAAAAATTTGACATGAAAATAATTCTTAGTGTTACATCTTGGTGACCTTGACCTTGGGTATAATGGACCCAGTCCCTGCACATATTTTGTTTGTATGTTGGACAATGTTTATGTGAGGTTACAGTAAGATATAAGCGTAACAAAGACATGACAGAAAAACAAAGGTTGCCGAAAAACTAACACCTTAAAAATAACCTAAATATAACACTTTGGTGACCTTGACCTTGGGTATAATGGGCCCAGCCTATGCACATACTTTGTTTGTATACTGAACAATGTTTATGTGAACTTACAGTAAGAATGGAAGCCCTGGAGGGTCATTTAAAATTAATACTTAAAATTCTAAACATAAAAGTTATTTTTTAACATTATTTGATAAAAACTTTATATCTAAATATTGCATATTAAGCACACAGAGAGAAAGAACACGACATATGCATTCGGCGACAGTTTCCAAAAGGCAGTTGCATGAAATGGCGTTCTAGGGACAACTGTAAGGAATATTAACGAACTAGTTTATTTAGGATATGGGACAATCCAGTAAAAGTAACTCTCTTGATAGGGAGTTGTGCTATCGCCAGTTCAGAAAGATAACGGAAACACAAGACAGGAACTGATCATATGTTACTTTCATAAAGGACTGGAATATACAGAAAGTGTTTAACTTCTACTTTGCCTGCATAACACCCGTTAGGATCTTCATAAGTGAAGCATATACCGAGATATAACAACTTCAGTCAAAGCTAAGTCACATAATATATACTACATTAGACCATGCGGAAAACACCACAGAGAAAGAATAACAGTTAATCATAGAATACTTAAGATACCGAGGCAGCGTCTTTTACATCATTGTTATTTTAAAGTGAATAGAAAGATGACATGAAGTTGTTGGAAAAGCTTGACCCAGAAAGTATACAATTATTATATAGTAAGAAAAGCGTATAAGCTTACAATAAGAAAATACATTTTCTTATTATCTTATTATAATGTTGATGGTTCTACTAAAATAATCCGAAGACGACAGCAAGTATTACACTGACAAGGTTTCAAGTCCGCCAACATTAAATCGCCCCTATTAGATGTATGCACGTATTGAGTTTACTGACTAAATGTTAGGGTTAGGTTTAACAAAGGTTTAATAGTGTCATTCCTTGCGTGCGTACACTCATTGCGGGAGATTTAATGCCAACTGTTTCAAGTCAGAAGTTTTTCCCCCGAGTAAGGCGCACAGACCGCGGAAGAGAAAATGTAACACATACATTCTACAACAATTTTTTCAGGCATAATCACGGTTGGCCTGGACAGTTTATTGTATGGAAAAATACCATAAAACCAACGGATGTAACGTTGGCGGGGATACTGGTCTGGAAGCACCTGGAATGAGTTGGTTGATAAACGCACTGAAGGATTTGTGTGCTTGTGGACAATTTGATCTTTTAAATCCGCTCCATGTGAAATGCATGCGGTTTTGTGTAACAGATATGATTCAACCAGAACTTTATCGCATTGATTTTCACTAGAACTCTCACAATGTACGACCACAGAAATATATAGAAGCTTGTACTTTAAACAGGAATGCCTATGTCACAGAATAATTAGGTACTGGTGATTAACGGAAGCAAGGCCAATTTGCAAGATCTTAAGATTTGCAATAGACGTTTTTACACTATACCGCAACAAATATTAAGACACTTTCAACAATTTGGCTAACATTCCAAATGCCTCATAATGCTAAAACTTAGAATTAGATGAAATATTAATGACAGTCTATAAATAAGATCTTATGTTTGTTTTGTTATCAATTGCCGAAAATTAAATATTTAGTAGATTTTGGTACGATTCGTACGCTTTTCACGCGCCTAAAGTTACACAAAATCAAACAATAACTAGTATTCGTATGATATATGCAATAACATAATATAGCCAATATTAATATAGTGTGAAATCAGATAGACTTAAAAGTTTTTGTTTTATGATGTGGGGATAGAAAATTTGGAAAAATACACAAAATAATGTGAGCAAGAATGTTTGGAAAGTACAAGTTTTACGATATTATGTTTTGCGTTTCTGCATATAAATATACAAGAAATATGCAAAGTTAGTAGTGTTATTTAAAACAAAAATCACTTATACGCATATTTAAGTTGCCTTAGAGAACATGTTTCCCAAACATGCACGACACAATTATTGGTAACACGAAATGTGTTTGATTACATTTTAACCGTTTTCAGTGCTGGAATACCCTTGTTCAGACTTATGTCTGTTTGGTGATTTTAGGTCAACTGGAAATAGATCAAATGGTCTTATTTTTTTAAGTGAAATTTTCTTTTGAGCTTAGTTTTCTCCCTTAAACTCCTAAAAGTGAAAAAGAACTCGGGGATTTATAGTTCTACAGTCACTGTGATTGCTGGAATGAGGTTTTGTTGTTAATCTTATACCAAAACCACATACAGATCAAAGAAATTCGTGGGCATTTAAATGTTTGTAATTATAAGGTTTTAAAACAACATATACAGTTTAACGGGACACTATTACGTCAATGACAATAGCAGTTGTTGAAACTATATACAGAGAAGTAAGTGCTACACACTTGTGTTAATCTAGTAATATTATTTCATTCTCATCTATACAACCAAACATAGCGTTGAAAAACGTTATGTACATGTAACAATATTACAAAATCAATTTACCTGGTCAGTATTATTCTCTTGACCATGCACGTACCACTGGAAAACTGCATGTGCCCGATTCTTGTGTTCATTTTACTTCTAGTTAAAATCTAGTTTTAATTATCTAATATTAATAATTTACTTTTAAGTTCTAAATTTTAAGTATTAATTTTAAATGGCCCTCCAGGGCTTCCATGTAAGATATAAGCAATAGTTACACAGATATGACAGAAAAACTAAGGTTGCCGAAAAACGTTAACCTAAAAAGTAACCTAAGTATAACACCTGGGTGACCTTGACCTTGGGTATAAGGGGCCCAGCCCCTGCACATACTTTGTGTACATGATGAACAGTGTTAATGTGAAGTTACAGTAAGATATAAGAAACAGTAACAAAGAAAAACAAAGGTTGCCGAAAAACTTTAACCGAGAAAGCTCATGCCGACGCCTACGCCGAGTAGAATAGCACCCCTATTCTCCGAATAGTGGAGCTAAAAACGCAAAAGAAAATCGCAACATGCATTTATAGGAAATATTTCATTCTCGTAACTTGATACAAATATTTTCATATTCATTTATTACAGACTGGTTTCACGAGAAAAATATTTTTCGGTCTTACATGTAAAACAAATACATTTCCTTTACAATGTCAAATAGTTCCATGA
This sequence comes from Mercenaria mercenaria, assembly GCF_021730395.1. Taxonomy (NCBI): domain Eukaryota; kingdom Metazoa; phylum Mollusca; class Bivalvia; order Venerida; family Veneridae; genus Mercenaria; species Mercenaria mercenaria. Next base: position 67,265 of record NW_026460182.1, on the reverse strand, counting down.
AGTTCCCAGATTTCTTTTACATTTAGTACGGTGGAGTTGTATATCTTTATGTTCGTGCTTTAAAACAGTAGGATGTTGTCAAGCGGAGATACTCATACAATAACAAATAATAAATATATAAGATGGTGATGAAAAAGCTTGTATTTGATAACATGCCGAAAGAATCCCCAAAACTTTACGTACTTCATAAAAAAAAAACAACTTAAAGTAGAAAATATTTGGGATACATTGGATATTTGAAACATTCATGAAGCCTTCTTCAGTCAACACTCTTGTATGTCCAATGTTAAGTATGCCGAGTTCTTTGTTTTCTCATTAGTTAGCTTTGGTTTTGAATAATTATGTAAATGGGATTTTCGGAAAACCCATTGCAATTCAAACATTTTTACAAAATTAATAACAATAAAGTGGAAATAAGTCTGATAAAGTTACTGACTACAGAAGTCTTTATGGATATTATTATTATAATTATACCAGATTTAGAAAAAGAGGGAATTATTTTTAATATTTATGTTGTCATTTAGCTATAGAAAACAATTTATTACAAATGGTAGAAAATTAAAACAATACAAATCCGAACCTACCATTGTAACACGATATTCCTATCAGATTCACGCATATAATAACGAGCCGCGCCATGAGAAAACCAACAAAGTGCGTTTGCGACCGGCATGGATCCAGACCAGACTGCGCATCTGTGTAGTCTGGTCAGGATCCATGCTGTTCGCTAAAGATTTCTCTAATTGCAATAGGCTTTGAAAGCGAACAGTATGGATCCTGACCAGATTGCGTGGATGAGCAGGCTGGTCTGGATCCATGCTGGTCCCAAATGCACTATGTTGGTTTTATCATAGTGCGGATCAATTATTATCTTATTATTCATAGAAGATTCGTGAAAAGAAAACGCAAAATGCATGCTGTGAAAAAAAAAGATAATTAAATCAGTTTGATCTGGAAAGTGTGTTTTCGTTCAAATAAAAGTTGGAATTTAGTCATTTTCTAAAATGCTTGTACTAAAACTTTGCTTTGGTTATTATAACATTAAAGAAATAGAATTGACATAGATAGACTATACATGCATATAGTTTCTATAGTTCGCTCTACCGAAAACTAAAATTATCAAGCTTATTGCAAACTGTATCAGTAATAACTGATAATAATAACTTTAGAAAAGAACACATCATGATACTTAGACATGTATCTGCATAAAATGCGTTTTACTTTGCATAAATCATTTAATAGCTAAGACTAGAACACAATGATGGTCATTTCCTGATATTTCAGATATTCATAATTTCACAAGCAAATTGTGTAAAATTTCATGCCTCAGCAACGCTAGTGTAAACAGATACGTTTTGTAAATCGATTTGTTGAATAATGCAGTTTTGCAATTTACATTTATCCATGCCACTATGAATTGGCATTAAATTCATTTTAAACCTCTTTGGCTATAACAAATAAATATCTGAGAATAAAATATCAAATTCAGCTACATAATTATAATGAAATCTTACTACAAAGTATGTTTGGTAATCTGTTTTGCCATAGCAGTAAAAACAAAGGCAGGACAACTTCATTTTGGACAATGGATTAAAACGGACACTGTAGATAATTTCGAACTTTATGTGTTCGAGATGATTATAATGCAGGGGGTTCAAAATTGCATTGAATCGTGTAAGGCAAAGAAACAGTGCAAATTTATAAACTTCGACCATCGAGCAAATCTATGCTACCACATTGGTTCCAAAGGAGGCTTGGATTTTGACTTACGAAGGGTTCTAGAGAAGAAACCGGGGTTTAGTTTCGGGGAAAAGAGAGACTGGGATATGGTGAGAAAACATTGTATTTCAGAGGCGAATATTAAATGCGATATGGTAATAAAAGATTAATGTTTTATATTTTTAGAACTTAATAATGTGGTAAAACAATTTAAATTCGGTTGAAGAATTGCCAGACACTAATTTCGTTACAAGTAGACTTAACAAAGCTTCTACCGTCCACTCAATAACTTTGAAAGTTTTTATTTCACATTACTAATGGTATATTTTCGAAGTTTATCATACATTTAGTCAAACCTGTGTTAAAGGCCACCTCTGAATGGAGACCACCTGTCTCTAAAGACCACATGTTTTGTTTCCCATTTTGAACATTTATCTCCCAACAAAGACCACATTTTGGCTCTCCCGAGGGTGGTCTTTGTAGACAGGTTTGACTGTATATGTTGTCTATAACATATCAAAATTTCAAGAAAATCCAGTGATTCAATGCAACCGTTTATTATTTTTTTCACTACCTCAACTCAGTTTTGAAAACTCACAAAAATACACATAAATATCTAGAATTTAGAAACGAGCGAGAAACATCATGACAAAAGTAGAATAGCTTTTTATCCAGAATTATTTCTAGGATAAATTGAAATATTGAAATTAGGTTTGATATTTGACCGTATGTTAGTGTAAAATCAGTATCGAAAACTTTGTATTCATATAAATAATGTTTGCTGTTTTATATAACACTGAAGTGAAGCTAGATATTTTTGTGACTTTTTTTAAAATGGGCAGAGGTAGTAAAATGAAACGTTGACATTTGAAAATTTTAACACCAACGTGTGTTTCCAATTGTAAAATAGATTTGTTAAATTTACAGTTCGATACATGACAGATATTGCAAAAAAAATGTCCAAGTCAGAAGTTTTCGTTTAATATTTTTGCTTGGTAGTGCTATGGAATAGACATATATTAGCATCAATTTTAGCTCGACTATACAAAGAATAGTAGAGCTATTGGACTCACCCATGCGTCGGCGTCGGCGTCCCGATTTTGTTAAGGTTTTGTATGTAAGCTGGTATCTCAGTAATCAATTGTGGGAATTGATTGAAACTTCACACACTTATTCACTGTCATAAACTGACCTACATTGCACAAGTTCCATAACTCTATTTTGCTTTTTTACAAAATTATGCCCCTTTTTCAACTTAGAAATTCTTGGTTAAGGTTTTGTATGTAAGCTGGTATCTCAGTAACCACTTGTTGGAATGGATTGGAACTTCACACACTTATTCACTGTGATAAACTGACCTACACTGCACAGGTTCCATAACTCTATTTTGCTTTCTTACAAACTTATGCCCCTTTTTTAACTTAGAAATTCTTGGTTAAGGTTTTGTATGTAAGCTGATATCTCAGTAACCACTTGTGGGAATGGACTGCAACTTCACACACTTATTCACTGTCATAAACTGACCTCCAATGCACAGGTTCCATAACTCTATTGTGCTCTTTTACAAAATTATGTCCCTTTTTCAACTTAGAAATTCTTGGCTAAGGTTTTGTATGTAAGCTGGTATCTCAGTACCCACTAATGGCATTATTTATGGATTAAAACTTCACACACTTGTCCACTGTCTTGATTTGACATGAACTGTGCAGGTCTCATAACTCTGCTATGCATTTTGTCAAAATTATTTCCCTTTTTCTGACATAGCAGTTTCTGGTTAAGTTTTTGTATGTTAGCTGGTATTTAAGTATCCACTAATGGGAAAGGATTGAAATTTCACATACTTGTTCACTGTCATGAGCTGATTATCACTAAGAAGGTTCCATAACTCTTTTCCCATTTTTACAAAATCATGCCCCTTTTTCGACTTTTGTATTCATTCAATTGACAAGGCTGTTGAATAGTCGAGCGTTGCTGTCCTCCGACAGCTCTTGTTATTAGTATTTTTTTAAGTCAAAATTTTATCATCGTATAAATTGTGTTTTTGTTTTGTGGAAGTCGACACAAGGGCTATTCTTAATAAGTAGCCTTATTTACTTAATACATAACGATTTGTCAAGAAAACATACACTCAAATATGTACAATAGACTGGTGAGCATATTTTATTTAAATATTTGGTAATATTGATTACGTCAAGGATACATATTATTTGTTGCGAACAATTATTGCTTCATATAGCCCGCTGCCAACTGTAGATTTGTTAGTACGTTTGTGAAACGTTATAACATACTGTAATCTAAAGGCCGACACGCAGAGGTACATCCTAGATGGTATATAACATTTGAATACTGAGACCTTCTAGAACAGGCCTGGAAAATATGAATATTTCCCACTTATATGCAAACCTTGCTAGGAAAGTTGATTATTCTCCTTTAATTTACCGAATAAGCCTCACAATTTAGCAACTGTACAAAACAACAAAAAACATGAAACCTGGCAAAAATTGATAATATTGGAGATAAGCAAATTGATAATCTTGGAATTAGGTTAAAGAACGAGAAACCATGTTTGGAAACGCTTTTATTTTTGCTCAAACTTATAATAATCAAGTCAAAGTTTTATATTGGCACAAAAAGTAAACTTCAACATAACATCTGGATGCTATGATATCAAACAAAATATTTTGATATTATCAGACAAAATATTTTAATATTTTGATAATTTAAAAATCGATTTTAAATAAGCTTTATGCGGTAAGCTATCTCAGTTATATTACTAGTATCATTTTATAGTCAAAACTGTCCGCAAGGAAACATAAGGGTGGTATATGTTAACAAAATGATCCCTAAACACAAATAAAAAACGGGAAGTTAGTAGTTAGATACATGGGGTTTTTGGCACAACCTTGACCCCCCCTGACCCCTTGACCCTATTCTAAAAAATCCAATGCCGGACACTTTAAAACCCACAGGGTTTACTCAAAGATACAAGCTGAAAATCTTTTAAATCTTTAGTTAAACCGAATGAAAACATTTGGTTTAACCAAAAAAAGATTTAGTCTTTGGTCCGGACTGACCCCTTGTCCCTATTCTAAAAAATCCAATGCTGGACAATTTAAAACACACAGGTTTTAAACCCAGTTAAAAGTTTTAAATACATATGATATAGATGAGTTTACAGAATAAAATATATTGTTTGAAAGAAAGAAGATTTACTGATAATATAAATCCTCATTATGTTACAACAAAAAACGGGAGAAAAATGATAAGGGCTACTTGTTCATCTTGTGGAAAAATGAAATCAAAGTTTGTTAAAAGTACAGGGGGTAATTTAGATATTCACAAAGCAATGTTACCTTTATTACCTAAGAAAGGTTTAACACTTCCAGGATATAATTATTGTGGGCCAGGAAATCCCCTAGATAATATAAAATAAAAATGGACCCCCTGTCAATGAACTGGATGCAGTATGTATGGACCATGATTTTTGCTATGACAGTGGTGTAAAAAGGGTACATGTGATAAGCAAATGCTTTCCAATTTAAATAAAACTAAATCAAAAACATTTGGAGAAAAGATTGCAAAACATTTAGTTGTAAAACCAGCTATCAAAACGAAATACACACTTGGTCTCGGACAAAAATCAAAAAACGGGAAAAGGGGGTAGAGCAAACTTTTACTACCCCCGGAATCACATGGAGCGATGAATTAGCAGAAGAATTACACAAACCAATTAAAAGAAAATTTAGGAAACGAAGAGTGATAGTTAATGATATTGATGATACTTGGTCAGCTGATTTAGTTGACATGCAAGCTTTTTCAAAATATAATAAAGGAGTAAAGTACTTGTTAACCGTTATTGATATATTCAGTAAATATGCTTGGGTTATTCCATTAAAGAATAAAATCGGAGAATCTGTTACTGAAGCATTTGAAAAAATAATTTTAGAAGAACGATTACCAGTAAATTTATGGGTAGATGAAGGAAAAGAATTTTATAATAAAAAGTTTGAATCATTTCTGAATAAAAATAAGATTAATATGTACCATACATTTAATGAAGGAAAGGCTGTAGTAATAGAAAGATTTAATAGAATTTTAAAAAGAATAATGTGGAAATATTTTACAGCAAATAATACTTATACTTATTTAGATAAGTTGCAGGATATGGTTGATAAATATAACAAAACAAAACATTCTAGTATAAAAATGACACCAACCGAAGCTAGTAAAAACTTAAATAAAGGTACTGTTTACTTTAATTATATGGTGATTTAAAGATACCAAAGAGTAAAACAAAATTTAAAATTGGTGATCGAGTTCGCTTAAGCAAACTTAAAAGACATTTTGAAAAAGGATTATACACCAAACTGGACAGAGGAAATATTTTAATTTATAAATCAATTAAAACAAATCCCAGAACATACACTATTAAAGATTTAAATGATGAAATAATTCAAGGTTCATTTTATGAACAAGAACTTTTACCTACTACACAAGAAGTTTTTAGAATAGAAAAAGTTATTAGACGAGACTATAAGAAAAAACAAGCTTTAGTAAAATGGAAAGGTTATAATGAAAAATTTAATAGTTGGGTACCATTTAGTGAATTGAAAGAAATTTAATTTAAAATATATATTATATAAATGGTCCATAAAATTTAATTTTAATAATGGAACAGAAACATTAGATCAGTTAATCATTCACTTAAATAAACTAGCTGCTGCTTACAGAAAAGTTATAAATTTTGTGGGAGAGTAAGTACCGGATTATATATTACAGCAGGTGTCTTTGGTTGTTCAGCTGCATTAGCACTTGTTCCAGCTATTCCTATATTTGTAGCAGTTGCTGGCGCTGTTCCATCGTAATTACCATATTTACTAACAGACTAAAACTTGACGACAAGAAATTTATTTTAAAAGCACATCATCACAAAATAAAACAACTAATATCAAAAGCACAGATTGGAAAAGTAAATAAAGAAGAAGAGAAAACAAGTTATTCAGGATATTTTTACAATACTATTAGAAATGCAGAAAGAAAAAAAAATATTCAATGCCTTTTGAAACGTATATGAAGGAATTTAAACTTAACGGATATAAAAGTAAAAAAGAAGAAGAGCTGTATTAAATTTTACGTGCGTTTTTTAAAGATTTTTTTCTATAAGTATATTATATATAGATGGTTAATAGAAAGGTAGATAGAATGATTATGTCAAAATTATCTAGCACTTTAGGAGAAATAATGAATCCAGACAAAAATTCATATAAGAAAGTTCTTAAAAGAAGAAATGTTATTAAATCAAAACTTGATCAAATAGTTAGCGATGAATATAAAAATCATGTCATTGATAAATTACAAAATGTTATAGATCCTTATCTTTTAAAAAATAATTTATTTGAATGGGACTGTGGTTGTCTATTAACTGAAGAAGAAAATGCTGAAAGATTATGTGATTGTCCCAGACCAAATAATTATCGAAACAATCCTAAAAAGTTATTGTAACCGATTGTGATATAATGAAGAAAAAATATATAAAAGCACTTACAAAGCATCTAAAGAATTTGGTATTAATGCTGGGTTAATAAAAATGTGTTGTGAAGGGACAAACCGAGTAAAATGTGGAATATCAAAAGTTAATGGAAAAAGATATAAATTTAAATATTTTATTTCTTCTTAAAGATAATTTAAAACTTTATTTATTTTATTATTTTTTTAATTATTTTTTGCCTGAAGATTTTTTTTCTAAATATAATATATAGATGGAAATCGAGAGATCCGCAAAACAATATTATAAGAAATTTGAAATTAAAATTACATATAGACAAGATCCAAAGAATCAATTATATTTAACTATAAACGACTCTTATGAAATACTTAAATCTGAACTTAAAACTTTAAAAGGTATAAAAATAAACGTTGTTTTAAAAATAACTTTTGCAAAAATGGATAAAACTGATACAATATATAAATCAGCTTATTTTCAATCAAAGGCTTTAGAAATTATTAACACAAACGAAATAAAAAAACTTTACATCAAGCTTTTGATGAAATAATAAATAGAATTGGTAATTGGATTTCTGAAGGAAGTGGCTGGAGAATAGAGTCAGTTGATGCTCATTATATAAATAGATATAAGTATAGTCCATTAGCTGCTTCAAGTTATTTAGAATTACCAAAACCGTTACAACATCCAATGAAAGGATTAATAAATATAAAGAATGATGATAACGAATGTTTTAGATGGTGTCATTTAGCTTACAAATTTCCTGTTGAAAAAATCCTCAAAATATTTCAAAATATAAAAAAACATATAAACGATCTTGATTATACTGGAATTAAATTTCCTGTTACATTAAATCAAATACCTAAAATAGAAGTTTTATAATGAAATATCATTTAATATATTTGGTTATGAAGAAAATAGTATTTATCCATTGTACATATCAAAATATCAATACGAAGAACACTGTGACATGTTGCTAATTACTAATGATAAGATAACTGATGATGACTGTAAGCCCTCAAGAACTGTAGTCCAACATTATGTTTGGATAAAAGACTTTAATAGATTAATGTTTAACAAAACCAAACATAAAGAAAAAAAATATTTCTGTAAAAGTTGTTTACAACATTTTACAAATGAAAGAATATTAAAAGAACATATTGAAAACTGTTTAGCTATTAATGGTACTCAAGGTGTAAAAATGCCAAAAGAGGGAAGTAAAGTACAATTTAAAAATTATCATAAAGGTTTAGCAGTACCTTTTGTAATTTATGCTGATTTTGAATCAATAACTAAAAAAAATTTAACTGCTTTACCATCAACTGAATCTTCATTTACTGAACCATATCAAAATCATATAGATTGTGGTTACGGCTATAAAGTTGTTTGTTGTTATGACGATAAATATACTAAACCAACGCAGATTTATAGAGGTCCTAATGCAGTTTATAAGTTTATTGAAAAAATGCTTGAGGAAGAGGAATATTGTAAAAAAATATTTAAAGAGCACTTTAACAAAGAACTAAGAATGTCTAAAAAAGATGAAAGTGAATTTAAAAAACAAAAGTTTTGTCATATCTGTGAAAAAGAATATATAGAAGATTCAATCAAAGTAAGAGATCACTGTCATATAACAGGAAAATTCAGAGGAAGTGCTCACTCAGAATGTAATATTAATTTTAAACTAACACATAAAATTCCTGTTATTTTTCATAATTTAAGAGGTTATTACGGTCATTTTATTATGCAACAAATAGGAAAATTTAAAAAAGAAATTAATGTTATTCCTAACAATATGGAAAGATATATGGCATTTATGATTTCCGACTTGGTCTTTATTGATTCATTTCAATTTATGTCTCAATCATTGGATAACCTAGTAAAAAATATTCCAGAATTTAAATATTTATCTCAAGAATTGATTACATTGCGAAGCTGGAACCTTCGGTTACACTAGAATTATTAAAACAAAGGTGTTTATCCATATGATTACATGGATTCATTTAAAAAATTCAAAAGAAAACAGAATTACTTCTAAAAAAGAGTTTTATTCAATTTTAAATGAAACACACATATCTGACAACGAATATGAACATGTTAAAAAATTGTTGGAATAAATTTAAAATTAAAACAATGGGAGAATATCATGATCTAAATTTAAAAACTGACGTATTACTTTTAGCTGATGTATTTGAAATTTTAGAAAACTATGTTTGGAGTACTACAAATTAGTCCTTGTCATTATTTTAGTAGTCCTGGTTTAGCTTGGGATGCAATGTTAAAAATGACTGGAATTAAGTTAGATTTAATACCTGATATTGATATGTATCTTTTTATTGAAAGGGACTGAGAGGAGGAATAAGTTATATTTCAAACAGATACAGTAAAGCAAACAATAAATATATGAAAGATTATAATCTAAACTTGTCAGCAAATACATTATGTACCTCGACGCCAATAACCTTTAACGATTGGGCTATGTGTCAACCTTACCCTCTGGAAACTTCAAATTTATATCCGAAAAAAAAATTCAAGAAATTATTGCAAAAGGTAAAATAACTTTATAGTTGAATGTGATCTTGAATATCCAAAAGAATTACATAAAACCCACAACGATTATCCTTTAGCTCCTGAAAAAATTAAAATACCGGATCAATGGCTTTCTGATTATAGTAAAAATATTAAAACAGAATTTGAAACAGGAAAAAGTAATGTAAAAAATTAGTTCCAACTTTAATGAAAAAACAAAATTATGTAGTTCATTTTCAAAATCTTGAACTATATACACAATTAGGGTTAAAAGTAAACAAAAATACACAAAATATATTAACTTTTGATGAAAGTCCTTGGTTAAAAGAGTATATTGATTTTAATACTCAAAAAAGATCTAAAGCAAAAAATTCATTTGAAAAGGACTTTTTTAAGTTAATGAACATTCTGTATTCGGTAAGACGATGGAGAATTTACGCAGAGGGTTAATATTAAATTAACACATGATGAAAATATTTTATTAAAATACATAGCCAAACCTTCATTGTTAGTTCAACGATGTTTAACAAGAATTTGTTTGGTATTCATAGAATAAAAGAAAGTTTGTTATTAAACAGACCTTGTTATGTTGGAATGTGCATTCTAGATTTATCAAATATTAATGTATGATTTTCATTATAATTACATTAGAAAAAGTACGAGGTAATTGTAAATTACTATTCACTGACACTGATTCATTGTTATGAAATAAAAACCAAAGATGCATATGAGGATTTTATAAGGACAAAGATTTATTTGATAATAGTGATTACGATAGTAATTCAAAATTTTATTTTGATAATAATAAAAAAGTAATTGGAAAATTTAAAGATGAAGCTGCCGGCATTCCCATTGTTGAATTTGTCGGATTAAGAAGTAAAATGTATTCTTATTTATTAGAAAACGAAGTAAATGTTAAAACATGTAAAGGAATTAAAAAACTTGTTGTTAAGAAAGCAATAGTTCATAAAAATTACAAAGATACTTTGTTTAATTCAACCCAAAGTAATCACACCTTTAAAGTTATTCGTTCTGATAAACACAATCTTTCCAGTTATGTTATAAATAAAACATCTTTATCATGTTATGACGATAAAAGATATATTCTTGATAATGGTATTGATACATTAGCTTATTCTTAAATTAATTAAAACTTAAATTATAGAACCATAAATTGTTAACTGAATATTCATAACGTTTAAAGAATTAATATAAATAACATCATTTATTTTAAATTCATTTGCATAATTAATAGAAATAGATTCATTTTTTCTATTATTTTTTACATGATAACTTTGAAGAATTACATTTTCTTTATTTTTTATTTGTAATTTAGCTTCTCCTTTATCTAATTTAATTGAATCAACAAGAATAATTAAAATGCAATTAAAATTAATTCTTACATTATTACCATTTTGAACTAAACCAGGACTAGCATTTACAGTTTTCCATTGAAATAATCCACCATCAGTATCTTGGGTATAACATGTTAAAAACAATGGAGGTTTTTCTTATTAATTGTCTTTCTATTTTATTTACTTTTTCATTTATATTATTGAATATTCCCATTATATTAATTATTCCAGTTAATTTACATGTCCTTATTGGTTAAAATAATTTATAATAGTTTGTTCATTTTGTTTTACATTATTAATTTTTAGTATTTATACAATAAATTATACAACGGTACTTTATCTTGTAACATTTTTATGAAAAATAAACAATAATATCCACAGAGTGTACTTGTTTGTCTTGATATTGAACATTGTTGTATTTTACATTTGGTATATACTTAATTACTTCTTTCGGCGGAGGAAGTCCAAATGGGTCAAAGTACAAAGTATTAAAGTAACAAACCCAATGTGTTCCAGGACCAACAGAGTAGTCCAAATTTATAATTCCACACTCGTCCTTTACTTTTAATTTTAATAAATTATTTCTACTAAATACACCCCTAAAGTTTTTAATTTTTAATTGTTTTACCCATTGTTCAATTTCAAAGTTAGAAATTGGTTTGTTTATAAATTTTATTTTTTTTTTACTATAGGAATTCGTCTGTAAGGTCTCCGTTGTGAATCAATCTGTAGTCCTTTTCCAATTAACAAAGATGTAATCAAAGGTATTCCTAGACTAGCAGCCAACATACCTAAAAAGCCACCGTCTTGTTTTTGTTTTTGTGTTAATTTAATCACTCCAGATCCTACTAGTTGCTTTCTTTGATTAGGTGTAAGATATGGTGATATCATATTTCTCTTATCATTAGCTACTGAAATCATACCATTTCCAAGTATTTTACTAACACCAGTACTGGCTAGCCCAGACAAAGCACCAATGCCTAGAGGGGCTAATATTTTTGGAGCTATTTTTGCTGCCATTGGAAGAATTGTTTTTCCTAACAAACCAGCCAAAGCTCCTAAAAATCCACCATTTTGACCTTGACTGGACATTTGGCTTTTTGAAATTGTAATTTCTAATCCCTTGTTATTTGCAACAGCTTTTTTAATTTGATTAATTTGTGTTTTTGTTAATAGTAAAGGGAAGTTTCCATGTAATTGTTCATGTTTTAATCTAAAAGTATGTGGAATTCTATTATTATAAGCTTGTGCTAAATTTTTCTTTTGTCCATCTGTAAGGTTAACTTTATATTCAATATAATTTGATGTCATTATATATAATTTATATTTATTTTATTTAAACAATAACAAGTTCATTTCCAATAGTATTTATTTCAACTGTTTCCTCATATAATACAATTGCGTAAATATGATATCTTGCAGTGGGAAGTGCAGTTAACTTAATTGTTAATGTAATCTGCTTAGGATCTTCTGTAGTTACTTCCTTTTTATATTCTAAGTTAAAATGAACAAATCCAAATAAACTATTAAAGTTTGATCTATTTAGCAGACTTCCAGTAGTCTTATTATTTTGTTTATAATAATAATTAATTACATCATCATATATTCTTGATATTCTTGTATATTCTGTTTCTGGATAAAAAACACCATTACCAACTTCAAGACGACAAGAACTCAAAATACAATTATAATCATCATCTGCTGCATTAACTTTAAATGTATCTAATAAATGTGGATTATGTATTTGTGCATTACTTTTATCAGGTCGTTGTAAATAAACCAATACATGTTGTGGTTTTGTTACACCAGCCGTTATTCTAAAAGTTGTATTAATCTGTTGTGTATCGTTGATTGCGTCATCATTTCCGAAGGTATGACCATCTTGCTTTTTTTAAATCTTTCAGTAGTAATTAGATCAAAACCCAAATTCATTGAAAATTAAACGTGGAACCCATAGAATTAATTTTGTTACAATTACCTACCTGGGTCTCCGCCAGCTCTAAAAATTAATTCATCATCATCTGTCAGCTGCAGTGTTATTTGAATTTGACTTGGAGGTAAAATATTAGTTTCTAAACCCTTAAAAAATGAATAATTATTTAATGGAATTTTAGCATTTACCTCTTTATTACCCTGGATTAATGCTTTTCTTCAGGCAAACCCCGAATTATATTTAGCTTGGTCATTCCTACTTTCAGCAGTATCATTAGTATCTAAATAAATATATTCGTTTGTTCCAGTTGATTTTGCATAATCTTCAGATAGTTCAACTAAATTTTTTACATTTACTACCTTATATAAATTATTACAATCATAAACAATTTTTCCATTTTGTTTAACCACTAACTGATCAATTAATGAAGCTGCATTATTAATTAGAGCAATTTGATCTCCACCAGCATACTCATTACCATTAGCAAGCTTATTTACTTTAAAACTTACTTCAAAATAACCATTAAACCAATCAAAATATGAACTTCTATCATTAATTGTAAAGTGATATCCGTTTTTTTTTTTTGTTGCTTAACATTATTTCCCAGGACAGATATTAAAGCTGTATCTAATTGAATAGGAGTTAATTCATATCTTTCACAATATTGTTTTGTTCTAAACATGTATATATTATATATTATTTTATTTTTTATTTTATTTTTTATAAATTAATCTGTTAATACGTTTACGCGTCCCCGATCCTGACAATATTCTATTTATTCTCATATTAATATCCTCCTCCTCCTTATTATTTTTACTGTTATTCTTTTCTTGTAATTCCTTGGCAATTAAATTACCAACTGCCGGAGCAGGTTTCTTTTTAAGTTTTTCAACAATTTTATCAGCAGCTAAATTTCCAACTTCAGTTCCAACCTTTTTTGTTCCACTTTCAAGTGCTGCTTTTCCTGCTGCTTCCAAAGCTTTTTTTCCAGCTGTGCTAATTGAAGACGCAACTCCGCTTGAAAGCAATTTCGTTAAAGTGTCAAAGATACCTGTTCCATGTATGATTTCTTTTCCCGTGTGAGCATCAACATAAATAAATATTCCTTTATTTTTGTCATAAACTTTTTTGTACATTATATAAAACTAAAATTTATAATTTCATATTTCTTTTAAAATTAGTGTAAAACTTGTTTCAACCTCATTAAAATTAATTATTCTACCAAATACATCTGTAATATATATTCTAATTGAATTTATAATATATTTATTAATTTCAGAATATCCAACTCTTTGTGGTTCTTTTGTAAATGGATAAGCTCTTGTTAAATCTGCAGTACTTAAAGCATAGATAATATCACTGAAATTACCATCAACAAGTGAATTATCAATAAGATCACAATGAATGTAAATTGTATCCACAGAGTTAGTTATATTTGGTGTTGTAGTTCCCCATTCAGTATTTCTCAATGCTTTTTTCTCAAATCCAAGCAATGTATGAAAATTTGACATTCTTAAATCCAACATAAAACTATCTGTAATTGAAATCAAAATCTTAAAACTACTTAAATCAAATTCCAAACTTATTGGAGCAATTTCTGATTTATTAAATTCAAAATCATCATTACTTATTAATGTTTCCCTAATATAATTATTAATATCTGTGTAACTGTAAGAACCATTTGTAAATGTAATATTTTTCCAATCCTTACCATTATGATAACGAATTATTTTATTGTCATATTCATCACTAATATTATGCCAAGAGTAGGTCATAGTGTTAATACTATCCAAACCAACAACATAAGTTTTATTTTTATCTAAAATTAAAGAACGACTAAATCTGATTGTAAAATCACTCGGAGTATTTTTGTTATTATCTTTAACTGTTTCAGAACTTAATACTATTTTTTGTTCCATTTATATAATTATTAAACATATCTTTTTAATTAAAAACTAAAGTTTTAAAACTTTAATAAAAGTGTAAATTCAAGAAAAATAATTTTTATATAACATTTCATGTTGTTTTGGTAAGAGTGAATTCATTTTTAATAGTTCATCAATTATTCTAATACCTTCATTTTTTAGTTCTTCATTATTATTTCCAGCATCAATTGAACCACAAATTAACTCCAAGTCATTAACCAATTCTTTTGGATTACATGGACATACGTCATAACCTTCACCTCTAATTACTTTTTTAAATTTCATAGATCTTTTATTGATAGGTAATCCTGATTTTTCTGTTAATTCTTTAAATATTTTTCTTGAATGAATTGAATGTTTTTTATTATTGTTATATCTTTTATTAATCAAATCAATCAAATCATTATCTACTTTAGTGTTAATTACTTCTTTTCCAGTTATTCTATCCTTAGCAATTAATTTGTTTTGACCATAAAGTTTATTTAAGTTAATAATTAAATTACCATATTGTCCATTTGGTGAAACTTTATATGGGTTATGATATCTTATTCCTTTTCCCATATACTTTGTTCCTTGATTTAAAATATCAATGATTACGTTTCTATATTTTTTATAATTTTCCGACTCAGCTATAATTGCTTCCTGTTGCTTCAGATCATGATCTGTTTTGTTTTTCTTTCTAGTTATTACACCAGATTCATTACCCAATTTTTTTATTTTCTTTGATACCTTTTCTATGATATCCTCTACTTCTTTTCTAGTCATTTTTTCATCAGGATTTTCAGATTCAGTGTGAAAAAAATCAAACACTTCTTGTGGTGTGTTATATTTTTTTTATCTAAAAGATCTAAATCAATGTCTTTATTAAAATCAACCATAAATTCTTTTGGTCTTGCTCCCAATTCTTCTTCTGATTCTTCAGTTGTATCATCAGTGTCTTCAAACTCATCATCTTCATCATCCAAACCCATATGATCTTTTGGCGGTAATAATCGTATTGGTTCTTTTAGATATTGTGGTAATGGTTGTAATAATGGTTGTTGTAGTTCCGGAGGTGGCGGTTCTTCCAATAACTCTGCCAATTTTTGTTCTTGCATTTTATCAACAAAACTTTTTGGAAGTAACGCTAATTGCTCCTTAATTCCAGGTAATGCTTTTAACTGACTTGATAATTGTTCTTTTTGACTTTCTATTTTTTCAGTAATTGGCTTATAAATTTCAGTGTACATATCCCGATTTGTAGCTTTCTTAATTTTTTCTCTCATTATTTCTTCTCTAAGATCTCTCATCTTTTGCCCGACTAATTTTTTTCTTATTATCATTTCATTAAGTTTTGATTGCATTTATATAATAATGTAAGATAATGTAAGATATTGTAAAATAATGTAATATTATTATTTAATTTATATATAAATGGAAATTCCAAATTATGATACAAAAAGTGATAAATCCAATAACTTTAAACAACATTATCCTTTTATGCCAGATTCATGTTTTAGAATGTTAATATGTGGATCTTCTGGATCTGGAAAAACAAATACATTAATGCATATACTTCGAAAACCTCTTATATATTATGATAAATTATACTTATATGCTAAAAACCTAGAACAATCTAAATATCAAGATTTAATTAACCACTTAAGCCAAATTGCAAAAAAAATTAAAGTAGATCCAAATGAAATACTTGAATGTTCTAATAATGAAATAAATGATGTTAATGATCTTGAATCAGAAAAACAAAAAGTAGTAATATTTGATGATTTTGTATGTGAAGATAAAAAAGTTCAAAATGAAATAACAAAATACTTTATTCAAGGACGTCACAAAAACTGTTGTGTTATTTATTTAAGTCAGTCTTACTATAAAACACCAAAAGATATCCGAATTAACTGTTCACATTATATTTTATTTGAAAGTCCAGGTAAACGAGAAAATGATATGATCTGTAATGAACAAAATATAGATCGTGATTCATTTGCTAATGCAACAAATCAAAAATTTGATTTCTTATATATTGACAAACCAAGGAAGTTTTTAAGAAAAAACTTTACTGGTAATATATAGATGGGTGTTTTTAATGATGTAAAACAAATAAGTGAAACTGACAGTATAAGTAAAGTTAAATTTGATATTGATTTAAGTGATTATGCTACTAAAAAACAATACAAAAAGCTTAGAAAGGACATGGAATCATATCTTCACAGAAATAAGGAACTTGATAACACAATGAACAGAGCATTAGATATGGGAGGTAATAAAATAATCAACCTAGGAAATCCAGATAAATCCGCTGATGTAGTTCCAAGACGGTTTTTGTATAAAAAAATTCAAAGTGTAATAGATGACTATAATCTTGAAGATGTCAAAAGTATAAAACAAACACTAGAAGCAGAAGTAAAGAATATTGAAGAATTAACAAAAGATTTTAAAAAGAATTCATTATTAATAGTTGAATTACAAGGTAAACTTGAAAAAGAAATGAAAGCTATGGTTGATTCTATTAAAGAACTTGAAGAGAAATCTGATTTGACAGATGACAATATAAAAAAAGTATTTAGAACCAATTTTGAAAAGTTATACACTCAAGTTCAGGAAATAAATGATACTATGATTAAACATGAAGAACTAAAAGACAAGATTATTGAAGCTGAAGAAAAGTTACAAAATATGTATCAGTTAGAAATTAGAACAGAAATAAATAAACTAAATACTGAAACTGAAAAAAAGCATAAAGATTTATTAGAATTAATTTCAAATAAACTTGCAGAATATAAAGCTGAATTGGAAAAGGCAGCTTCACAAAGAGGTGATGATCATGACACAGCATTAGATCACTTTAAAGAAGAGCTTAATTCTAAAATAGATGACTTTAAAAAACAAATTCGAGTTTGGATTAGTACTGTTGATACACGTCACAATTTAAAGTATGCAGACTTAAATAATATTACAAAAAAATTACAAGAAGATTCGAAGCAGCTTAATACTAAAGTTGAAGAACATAAAAATGAACTGGACTTTGTAGTTGAAAAATCAGTTAAACAAGGAGAATCAATCACTACTAATACTGAAGTAATTAACACAGTTAATGATAAAATTAAAAAAATAATAAATGATTTGGACTCTGTAGTTAAAATATCAGCTAAACAAGGAGAATCAATCACTGCCAATACCCAAGTAATTACTGCTAATACTAAAGCAATAACGGCTAATGTCGAAGAAATTGCTACTAATGATGAAGAAATTACAAAAGTAAAAAATGTTTTCTTAAAACAAGAAACACAATTAGCTAGAACAAAGGCTACTGTTGACAATTTGCTTTCTTATAAAGTTGCTACAACAAAACGAATTGATGATTTAGCTGACATAATTCTTAAACTTAAAAAGAAAGACAGGAAAATAGAAGAAAGGCTAGAGGAAGTGGGACATGAAGTGTTTCTCCTTGAATATAACAGTTTTTATGATAAATACACTTTTTATACATTCATAAAAATGAAAAAGTATTTTGACCGTCGTGGTGTCTGGATATATTCAACATATGAAGATATGGCCGGTCTGAACTATTTAAATGAACTTGAATTTAGACCTGGAATTATCTTAGATTATAGAGATTTTATAAGCATAAACCAACAATATAGTGTAGCTGTACCAAATATGCTTTTGAAGGGTGTGTTTGCGATTAAAAAAACTGGAATGTATATAATAGATATTAAATTTTTATTAGCGGGGCCCGGGTTTATAGCTGAACCGGATAAACCGACTAAAAGCCCAATATCACATTTTATATTTAGGTGGTGGAATAATGATGATGATCTAATTTTTAATACATTTACCAATATTGGAAATATAGTAGCCGAGGACTTTGACATTGGATCGGACAGAATAATATCTATGTATAAGAAAAAAATTAAAATTCATCTAAAACGAGGAACAATGTTTGACATTAATCCTTATAACAATTCAACATCTACAGAAGTAAATTTTACGCTTTTGACGAGTAGTTACATCAGATTATACATATCGGATGAACCTGTATCGAATGCTGTATCGGATGAACCTATACCGGATGAATCTATATCGGATGAACATGTATAACCTGTATCGAATGAACATGCATTCCATGATAGAAACAAACTTTTGAATTAAAACTTTAATTAAACTTTTAATTACTATGTGTACCCTAATAATATACTTACTAATTGAAAATAAGATCAAATACCTTACATTTTATTAATAAATATAATATAATATAATCTGCCAAAGTTTTGCCAAAGTTTTGCCAAGTGGCAGGAATGTGGCAGTGTCTGCCAACTTGGCAGAAAAATGGCAGGCTTTTGATTGGTTGATTTTGTGGTTTCCCACATAACCATTTTCAGAAAATGCACTTGATTTACCTTTGACACAACAGGTACATAAAGGACAAGTATGTGTCTTACAAGTAGGACAAGCTCTCAATACACAATAGAATTGTATTTGTTATAGCGTAGTATTTGTTCTCCAGTTAAACTGAAACCTGATCTTTATCTTGATATGCACTGTCAATCAGGAAGTAAATACGCGGTGTATAGATATTTAAGTCAATTTTATTTCAGCTTGTATCTTTGATAAAACCTGTGGGTTTTTAATTGTCCAGCATTGGATTTTTTAGAATAGGGACAAGGGGTCAGTCCGGACCAAAGACTAAATCTTTTTTTTTGGTTAAACCAGAGGTTTTCATTCGGTTTAACTAAAGATTTAAAAGATTTTCAGCTTGTATCTTTGATAAAGCCTGTGGGTTTTAAAGTGTCCGGCATTGGATTTTTTAGAATAGGGTCAAGGGGTCAGGGGGGGGGGGGTCAAGGTTGTGCCAAAAACCCCATGTATCTAACTACTGAAGTTGAAATAGTAAACTTTATGAGCGGTCCAATTGTGGCCTTTGTCTGATAGTTTACTTATCAACATTTGAATATTCACAAAATGAAGATATTTTTTCTTGAAGATCATAGCAAGATATACCTTCTTAATATTAGTGACCCGCCCCGCTTAGCTCAGTAGGTAGAGCGTCGGTCTACGGATCGCGGGGTCGCGAGTTCGATCCTCGGGCTGGACGTATGTTCTCCGTGACTATTTGATAAACGACATTGTGTCTGAAATTATTAGTCCTCCACCTCTGATTCATGAGGGAAAGTTGGCAGTTACTTGCGGAGAACAGGTTTGTACTGGTTCAGAATCCAGGAACACTGGTTAGGTTAACTGCTCGCCGTTACATGACTGAAATACTGTTGAACAACGGCGTTAAACCCAAACAAACATAATATTAGTATTCGGACAATAGAGGGGCCTCCGTGGCCGAGTGGTTTAGGTGGCTGACTTTGAATCACTTGCTCCTCACCGTTGGTGGTTCAGGTCTGCTTTGGGCATTGAATTCTTCATGTGAGGAAGTAATTCAGCTGGCTTGCGGAATGTCTGTGGTTCTACATAGGCTCCCGCATGTGTTGAGACTAAGCACGGAAGGGCACCGGGGGGCCTTCCTCTAACACCAAAAGCTGGAAAGCCACCGTATTACCTGTGACTTTAAATCAAACTAGAACTGTCACAGGAGTGACTCATACCCCCACCATACGGTCTTGTCGCAGAAGAATGGCAACAATAAGTAATCTTAAAAATACTTAGAATAATATAAAAATGTCAAAAAAGCTCAATACTTAAAAAGAAATTTACTCGTCTTTGGAGCACTTCATCCTGGGCTTCCACATATAAGTAATACTAGTATAATTATGTGCCCTGGATTAGGGATGAGGTAAATATAAAACATCTATAATATTAGAGATACACTAAAAGTGAATACAAAAAAGTGTCTTACCGACCCATGTTACCACAGATAAATGTATTTACTTTTTACATAGAACTGATAATAAAAAAGTTAGAAAAATACCAAAAATATTGAAAATCTAAAAGTAGGATTTCTAAAAATAGACTAATTCCTGGAATTTAAGGGAAAGAAACTCAGTACAAAAGTTTAAAAAAGGTTACTTCCCTTTGGATCTAAGCCAATCAGAATGAGATATAGTGAAAATACATCAAAATTAACCTTAAATTCTAAGTAAAAGGGGACATAATTCAAGAAAAATTGGTGTCAGAGTTATGCACCTTAGGTCACATGATGTGGGTCATGAGGTGGAACATCTATTTTAAGTTTAAATCAAATCCATTTAGTAGTAACTGAGATACAGTGAATATACATCAAAATCAACCCTAAATTCTAAGTAAAAAGGGGCATAATTCATGAAAAATTGGTGTCAGAGTTATGCACCTTGTGTCACATGATGTGGATGATGAGGTGGAACATCTATTTTAAGTTTGAATCAAATCCATTTTGTAATAACTGAGATATAGTGAAAATACATCAAAATCAACCTTAAGTTTAAAGTAAAAAGGGGACATTATTCATAAAAAAATGATGTCAGAGTTAAGCACCTTACGTCACATGATGTGGGTGATGAGGTGGAACAACTATTTTAAGTTTGAATCAAATCCATTTAGTAATAACTGAGATATAGTGAAAATACAACAAAATTAACCTTAACTTCTAAGTAAAATGGGGACATAATTCATAAAAAATTGATGTCAGAGTTAAGCACCTTACGTCACATGATGGGGGTGATGAGGTGGAACAACTATTTTAAGTTTGAATCAAATCCATTTAGTAATAACTGAGATATAGTGAAAATACAACAAAATTAACCTTAAGTTCTAAGTAAAAGGGGACATAATTCATGAAAACTTGGTGTCAGAGTTATGCACCTTGTGTCACATGATGTGGGATAAGGTGTAACATCTATTTCAAGTTTGAATCAAATCCATTTAGTAATAACTGAGATAATAGATTTCGGGACGGGACGGGACGGGACGGGACGCGACGCGACGCGACGCGACAAAACTGACTCCTATGTACCCCCCTCCAAACGTGTTTGGTGGGGGTATAACAAAGCAAATCGATCAAAAGAAGTAACATAGCTTTGTATTTCTGAGAAAGAGTTACAGGTGTTACTGATATCATCAAAATGAAACAACACAATATTGTCGCCTAAATCATGATCACACTGATGGGCATATATTATCTTTGCAAAAGAAACATGTTTTTGCTCTATGGATTCCTTCAGATGAGGTGAAGTGATAAACCGAGGTAAAGTGGTAAACCATTTAGAAATCACCAATATTTAACATAATTTATTCATCCTGAATTCTAACTGAGAAAAACAAAAGCGTTAAACATTAGGTAGCATTATAAAACTCATTTACCTTGCGACTGATAAAGTGTAACCATAATGCATTGATCTATGGATTAGGTAAAACTTGTGATCTTGAAAAAAAAATCTGCATTATCTATAAATATCTAACTTTTGATAAGAAAATTAAATTTGTACACCAACGGGAATGTGTTTTTATGAGACGATATAGGTTTTACTTTCTTAACATTTATATTCTGAGGTAACCAAAAAACTTATTACATTTTTCTCGACAAAAATAAAACCACGTTGTTTCTACTTGATATGATATATTTCACAAATCGATGTACTTGAATCAGATCTGGGTCAGTCACATTCAAGAATGTTTGTTTAATGCTTCATTTAATGATGTTTCTGATATAGGAAAAAAGTTTCGATGAATCATGTAAAATGCCGTTTTGTTATGTTGGACACTTTAACTCATCCAATACAGTCTCTAAAGCAAAATCATGTTCCTTTTGCAAAAGTAATAGATGTGCTTTATCGTGATCCTGATGTAGCTGACAAAGGAGTATGTAAACAATTGTGAGATAAATCGCTTTGAAGTTAAATTTTGAGTCGAATCTGTACATGATTAACTGGAGTTATTTGTTTTCATGACTAGGCTCATAATGTAATATATTCGTAATTTTACGAAGACGAAAACCTCGAAGTATATGTGTACATGTACTAATAAATCCTGAATCAGGAACCAGCCGCATAAGCCCTTGCAGCGGGTAATTTTTCAGCGTTTCACAATCGCATCTATTCGCAACTCAAAAGGTAAAAGCCAAGTTAGGACAAGTTGAATGTTAATATGGGGATGAGACAGGCTTTTCTATTACTTTATGCATGCTTAACACCAGTGGGCCCCCTTTTGAAAGAATAATTATAAACAGTAGAAAGATTTTTTCTGAAAATTGGCATATTTGTAAATTTTGACTTTTTACGACAATTAAATAAAATCCAAAAATCAGATTCAATAAATTTTTGCAACGATGACATTGACAAAAAAAGTTTTAACCTGTCAGGAGAAATTTTGAATTTGAATTTCCCTGGGAGGTGAGGCAAACAGACAATGCTTTTACTGCTTGTAAACAAAACCACGTCAAAGGGATTATAAATGTAGAAATGTGCTACCTATGTATGTATAACTAGACCACTACGTTATTTGACAGTATGTAGAATACAGTATTTACGTACATTCTTATTGAATTAAAATGTAATATGCAGATTTAACTCAGCACAATCTAACAGTTATAACAAAGCAATATATCAACATTCGTGAAAATAATTAAAGATATAAAAAAAGACAAAGTAATAACCTCTGTCGTTTGTCTTTTCTCAGTATACATGTATAAGGTAAACTCACATTGGTTTATTTTTAGAAAAGCAGACAAACATCCTACAAACTCTCGTTGGTATACCAGCGAAATTGATTATTTTACTAAATCAACTAAAAATTATATTTCACTAAATCAACTAAAAGATTTTGTTATTATTTATATACTTACATTGCTTTAATAATTATAAAAAAATAGAACAAAAATGATTATTTGAAAGAAGTAGAGGCTATTATAAACATGTCTTATGACGTCAAATACATGGTAAATTTTAAGCTTCAAAGACATACTACTCGATACGTCGCCTTAGGCTAAAGGCGACGTATAGTGATGGAGAATTTATAAATAATATAGGGTGCTTCGCAATATCTGTCCCTGATCTTAGGTATGGTACCGCCCACAGAACAGTGATCTAAGGTGTTGAAGCAAATCACCTGTAATAGCATATGTAATTAGAAGTATAGATAAAGTTTATCCCGAGTTAAGGGCATTTAAACAAGAAACGATCCAATGAATTGCGCTGTATGAATAGAAAACTAAATATTTTTGTTTACAATGAAAGTATCAGTATTAGATTGCTGTATAATGATTTGTTTAAACAAAATAAGACATGCAAAATGGAGAACAATTATATGAAAAATTTCTCGTTCAGCCATTTGATAACACAAGATTTTATTTTGTTCTATTATAGACATACTTTGAAGATTGTGATGAATGCAATGAATATGGCGTTTGCGGAAAAGATGGCGCAGGAAAATATTCTAAGCGCCGTAACTCTGGTAAGTCTTTTTTACTATCAAGATAAGAACAGAATCACCAGTCAACATTCTTTCTTAATTTGCTGTGATGGAGATAAGATCATTTGTCAACAGTGCATTGTAAAGGTGCGTATTGATATACCCATGTAATATAAGCTGCACACCACGACTTATTTCAGTAGCAAAAACGAGTTGAATTAAGTAGTGTAAACGAAATATTTCTACAGATGTAACACAACACAAACGCGGTTATCATCGCTTTGTAAAAGATATAACTAGATAATATGACATAAGGTTTTGACGTCCGTAGTGTGAACAAAGTTGTAAATATATTTTTTTTAAATATTCATATTCTCTAAACATAAACGGTGTTTGTTTCTATTTCATACTCATATAATATACAGGATATTACATGAGTATCTTTTCATATTGAATTTATAAAACGAGTTGAATAAAATAATAAAATGCGAGGCTCAGCCAACATGTATATCCATTGTTGCATGCCAGGAGGAGACTTAATGGACAACATCAAAATATTAAATTGTCAACTTTATCTATATCAATCTTCAGAACATTGTTACAAAACTTTAGAAGAATGGGAGTGTTATTTTCCGTCTCTTGAGAAGGAACATTTAGAATTGGTAAGTCACACTTGACTGTGCAACTGACCTTGCAAACTTTGCCATTACAAGCTGGCCAATCAAACTCCATGACCTTAGAAATAACCTCTAACTTTAAAATTATTCTTTCCTAATTGAGGCGAATCTCTGGCTGAACCGCTCCGTGGATTACGTATTACCAAACCCGAGGATAGAAAAGTGTTGTTGAAACATGCAAAACACCTTATTGTCACAGAGGTAACAGAGTTATTACATTGTTACCTTCGAATGCATGGTCAATATGTGAAATCAAACCCTATTGCGACCCTCTGATTGTGCGCAACAAATTCACGCTTCGAATGCCCGGATGTCACATTCAAGATTTTGGACAGATACTACTAAATTACAGCCACGAATTACACGATCAATGACCACTAAGTTTGTTGTGACTGTTAGCGCATGAAATCACTACAGTAAGATGCTAAACAGAACTAAATAAAGCGAATATATGTCAATAAGGTAGAATGGTCTTGTTTTTGCGTCCAATCCTTTTGTTCCATACACTGATGACCAATATTAAAACAGACTTTACAAGAAGATCATTATATATACGTATATAGTAGAGAGAATTTATACGAACTAAATCACCACAACAATATACCAGACCAATTACGGAAAGCGCCTAGCAGTACAAACGAACACGTACACGCCACAGCAAGTCCACTTAACCAATAAGATTAGTTTCGATGCTGCTTTATATACGAGCCCTAATTGTACTACACATTCGTACTGGTTCAACATTTGCACCTATATACTCAAATCTCTGTTTTCATGTTTCACAAATCAGTAGTGACATTTTAGTCCTTTAAATGATTTGGACCAGAGAAGCTATATTTCTCTCCCTGGAAGTCAATCGAGGATATATTGAATATATAGAGATTGTTGGCATTAAGGGATATAACTAATTCAGTACAGTTGGCTTTCCCATACGTGAGATCCGCTAGGATACAAGTTCGCATTATAAATTATTATATAGTAGAGAGAATGTATACGAACTAAATCACCACCACAATATACCAGACCAAATACGGCAAAGCGCCTAGCAGTACAAACGAACATGTGTGTGTACTATAAGAAACTTTTGCTATGCTTTAACTTGTATGGCATTAAAATGTGATAAAAACTATTCATTCTGTTGAATAATTAATACGTGCCGGATACACAGAGCTGAACATTGATTGCATCCTAATGTTACAAGTGAAGGATATGAATATTTTAAAATGTCTGAAAGCTGTAGAATGCTTGTAAATTCAAATGACCTTTCATAAAAGAGCATATCAATAAAATATATTTTGAAAGTTAATTTATTTTACGTTACAGTGTAATCAGTGTCTACTTTAAGGTTGATTGCAGCAGATCAATATGAGCCGCTCCTTGAGAAAACCAACATGCTTTGCGACCAGCATGGATCCAGACCAGCTTGCGCATCCGCGCAGTCTGGTCAGGATCCATGCTGTTCGCTAACGATTATTGGTTTCATGGATATCATCGGGATATTATCATGCTAATGGAGTGTGATTGTAATATGAATCTAACCTTCATACTTCTGTTTATCTCGAAAATCCTATTCAATATTCCATACACTGCCGCCGGCAAAGAGCTAGTTTGCTCTAACATGTTGTGTATTGAGTTATTGGTTCAATCCTGGCGAAATTCTGGTCAGGCAGAAGGCTTCCTGCATTTGTTTTATTTTGGGTAAAATGTTTGCACTGGATGTAACCAACTGCAGTTTAGATATAATTTCCATTAAATAAGTCAAGGGTTGATGAGTCGGTTGGGTGGGGGGAAGGCTATTGAAAATTTTGATCAAACCCAATTTAGTTTAAATATAGGTTTGTTCGAATAGGAAACTTTTCTGTTGGATAGTTTGTATGTGCTGGAAACACAACGCTGAGCGCTGATTCCATCTCCATGTCACATAATGACAAACATGAATATTTTAAAATGTTTGAAAGCTGGGGGATACTTGTAAATTAAAGTCACCTTTCATTAAAAGCATAAAAGATCATTTGAAAGTTAATTTATATTGTACGTTACAGTGTAATCAATAACTGCAGCTATACAATATTCATGACGTTAGAAACCTATCTGGAAGTCATCGGAACATTATCATTATAATAATGAAAGTGATTGTAATATGGATTTAACCTTCATACGTCTGTTTGTCTCGAAAATTCTATTCAAAGATTCATGAATTTATATCTAATACTTTTTGAGCTACGCACAATATTAGGTAAAAATGTGCATTTTTTACTATTTCAGGGACCATAACTTTAAAAATAGGGGGTGAAGCCAGCCAAAAAAAAAAAAGAGGTGCGCAAGTTCATATCATGATAAAGACTCATGCAAGTTTCTCATCCATTTATATCGTACACTTTTTGAGCTAGATGCATTACAAGGTAAAAATGTTCATTTTAACTAATACAGGGCAATAACTCTGGAAATAGGGGGCGGAGGCAGACAAAAGATAGGAGGTGCGCAAGTTCATATCATAATAAAGGCTCATGCAATGTTTAATTAACTTATATAAAATACTTTTTGAGTTAGGAGTGTCACAAGGTGAAAATGTGCATGTTTGACTATTTCAGGGGCCAAAACTTTAGAAGTAGAGGGTAGAGCCAGGCAAACATGAGCTGTCGGATGACAGCGCGCTCGACTAGTCGAAGAATTGATTGAAGAATGGGGTCAAAATATTTCCATAGATTTTCAGACAAAAGAAAAAAATGGATTAAACAAAAAATTTTCCTGTATTTGTGGATTTCGATTAGTCTTGCACTAAGTGGCAATGTGTGACCATGATGGCAAATATGTTATTAAGTTATATGTTAGGCAAAACATAGACTTGTATGAAAAGTTTAACTAATTTCCAAGTCCAAAACGGGTCATAATTCAGTCAAAATAGTTGACAGAGTTATGTACACTTGCCTACAGATGGAAATCATGTTGATATACTAGTGTTAACAGTTTCAAAGCCACAGTTCAAATATTTTGACAAAAATTTCAAAGTTCAAATAGGGTCATAATTCAGCCAAAATAGTTGTCAAGAGTTATGTACTCTTGCCTGCAGATGGAAATAATAATGATAAACAAGTGTTTAAAGTTTAAAAGCCATATGTCAAATAGTCTTGACAAAACATGGACATATACGAAAACAGAACCAATTTCCAAGTTCAAAAAGGGCCATAATTCAGCCAAAAAAGATGACAGAGTTATGTACTCTTGCCTATTGATAGAGACTACAATACTAAACAAGATATAAAAGTTTCAAAGCCATATGTCAAACACTTTACACAAAATATAAACTGGTACGAAAAACTTAACCAAGATTTCTAAGTCAGAAGGGGCCATAATTCAGCCAAAATGCTTGATGGAGTTATGTACTCTTGCCTACAACTGGATATGGTGATGGTAAACAAGTGTTGAAAGTTTCAAAGCTTTATCTCAAAAGACTTTGTCAAAATGTAGACTGGTACGAAAAACTTAACCAAGATTTCTAAGTAAAAAAGGGGCAATAATTCAACCAAAATGCTTGATGGAGTTATGTACTCTTGCCTACAACTGGACATGGTGATAGTAAACAAGTGTTGAAAGTTTCAAAGCTTTATCTCAAAAGACTTTGCCAAAATATGAACTAGTACGAAAAACTTAACCAAGATTTCTAAGTCAAAAGGGGCCGTAATTCAGTCAAAATGCTTGACAGTGTTATGTACTCTTGCCTATAACTGGACTTGGTGATGGTAAACAAGTGTTGAAAGTTTCAAAGCTTTATCTCAAAAGACTTTGTCAAAATGTGGACTGGTACGAAAAGCTTAACCAGAGTGTGACGCCGACGCCGACGCCGACGCCGACACCGACGCCGACGCCGACGCCGTGGTGAGTAGGATAGCTCTACTTATTCTTCGAATAGTCGAGCTAAAAAATAGAAGGTGCACAGCTTCATTTCATGATTAAGACATATGCAAGGTTTTATCAATTTATCTTAAATACTTTTTGAGCTAGGCGCGTCAAAAGGTGAAAATTTGTATTTTTACTATTTCAGGGGCCATAACTCTAGAAATAGGGGGCGGAGCCAGATGAAATATAGGAGGATGCGCAAGTTCATACCATGATTAAGACTCATGCAAGGTTTCATGAATTTATATCATATACTTTTTGAGCTAGGTGTGTCACAAGGTGAAAATGTGCATTTTTGACTATTTCAGGGCCTATAACTCTGGAAATAGGGGGTGGAGCCAGACGAAAAATAAGATGTGTGCAAGCTCATATCATGATAAAGACACATGCAAGGTTTCATCAATTTATATTAAATACTTTTTGAGCTAGGCGAGTCACGAACTTCTAACGGACGGACGCACGCACGCAAACACAAACGCAAGGATGCACAGACAAGACCAAATCTGTATGCCCCACCACCAATGGGAGGCACAAAAAATGTTCATGGGCCGAAATTTCACACATTTTCTAGTCATAAAATTGACATTTTCAAGGATATCTCAAATATTCGAAAAGATCCGGCTACCCCTCCCAGATAATTACAAAAGATGAATTTGCAAAAGCATAATGATTATAATTCAATGAAGCTAGTTTCTTATAATTCCACTAGCGCCATTGGCATATTCAAATAAATGACCACTCCTTCATTATAGAATTAAAAGATCAAAATAATTATATTAAGCAAATTAACCCATTAACAAATACATTTGGGGCCTCTATGGCCGAGTAGTGAAGGTCACTGACTTCGAATCACTTGCACCTTACCGATGTGGGTTCGAGCCTTACTCGGGGCGTTGAATTATTGTAGGGAAGCTATCCAGCTGGCTTACGGAAGGTCAGTGGTTCTACCCAGGTGCCCGCTCGTGATGAACTAATGCATGGAGGGGCACCTGGTGTCTTCCTCCTCCATCAAGCTGGAAAGTCGCCATATGACATATACTAGTAATTGTGTCGGTGCGACATTAAACCCAACTAAAAAAATAACAAATACATTTTGTTCTATTGTATGATACAATAACGTTTCAAGGTTTCAATTTCATCATTTAATTACTTCTGTATCATACAAAGGATTTCATTTACCCCTTCCTCTAATTTTCAATGTGTTAAAATGTACAAAATGGTTATGCATCATTCATACGAAACTGCATTGTGTCCCTAATGAATACTAGAATATTAACGACTTAATGTTTGTGTTTGATCAATCATTATGCCCATTAAAAGCCTATTTACATAGTGCTTTTATTGCTTTTGTTTTAGTCCCCTACCGTTGGAACACCGGAGGGGACTATAGGCATTCCCTCCGTCCGTCCGTCCGTCAGTCTGTCTGTTCGTCCGCAAATTTATCTGAATCCTACAAACTTGGTATGTAAATAGAGGGAAATATTTAGATTATGAACGTACATGTCTTATGCTTGTAGGTAAAGGTCAAGGTCACTATTGAACGTCAAGTAAAAATTGTTTCCTCTCCATAACTGTTATATATATTGGTGGATTATATTAGTGCTACACACAAACGTTTCCCATGATGAGACAGCGTCTATGTTTGTTGGTTTAAGATCAAGGTCACTGTTTAAGGTCAAGTAAAAATTTGTTTCCACTCCATAACTTTTACATGCACTGAAATATTTTCTTTATCACTACTTTAACCCCAATTTTGTTATCATTGTTTAATAAGATTTTTGCAGTTGGGTATTTCCCCGAAAGCTGGTCTGAAGGGTTTGTAATACCGTTACACAAAAAAGGTAGTATAAATGACGTCAATAATTATAGAGGCATTACACTTTTGAGCACATTAGGTAAACTTTTTACAAGAATGTTAGACAACCGATTAAAAGATTGGGCTGAAAATTATAGTGTGTATATTGAGGCACAGGCAGGTTTCCGTTCTAAATTAGGCACAGTAGATAATATATTTGTTTTACATGGTCTTATAAACCATATGATTAATAGTGGTAACCAATTATATTGTGCATTCATAGACTTTAGTAAGGCTTTTGACTTCGTAAATCGAGAAAATTTATGGCAGAAATTAATTCAAATAGGTATCCGAGGTAATATTTTGAATATTATAAGGTCAATGTACAAAACAGTAAAGTCAAGAGTTAAGTATTGTAACGAGCTTAGTGACAGCTTTGAATGTGTTTTAGGGGTCAGACAGGGTGAATGTCTATCTCCTTTTCTCTTTTCAATGTTCATCAATGATATTGAAGATATATATGTAAAAAATGGTTTTGAGGGTATAGATGTTAATTTGTTTAAACTATTTTTGATATTGTATGCAGATGATATAGTTATATTTGCAAATAATAGAGAAGAGTTACAAGCCAGTTTAAATTTATTATTGGATTATTGTAATAAATGGAAAATGGTTGTCAATACTGTTAAAACAAAGGTAATGATATTTAGAAAAGGTGGTCGTTTACCAGAAAACATAAATTTTTATTATAATGATACCATTGTTGAAATTGTTAACAAGTTTGTATATCTTGGTATAGTTTTTACAACAGGTGGGTCTTTCTCAGAGGCTCAAAATACTTTGGCAGGACAAGCTCTTAAAGCTATTTTTAAGATGGACAAATATTTATATAAGTTTACAGATATATCTGTGAGACATAGATTAGAATTGCTTGATAAACTAGTATTACCTATTCTGAATTACGGAAGTGAAGTATGGGGTTTCAATCAAGGTAAATCTATAGAACGTTTACATATGCAGTTTTGCAAACGTATATTAAGTGTAAAGAAAACTACCCAAAACGATTTTATTTATGGAGAATTAGGCAGAATGCCTCTACAGAACACAAGATATTATAATATTATTAAGTTTTGGGTAAAGTTATTAGGAACAGATGAAAATAAGTACATTCAGAAAGTATATACGATGTTAAAACAAGATATTGTTGACCATCCCAATAGAAAAAATTGGTGCTCATTGTTGAGAGATTTATTATGTACACTTGGATTTAATGAAGTATGGTTGTTTCAGACTGTTGGAGATCCTAAACTATTCTTACTTAATGTTAAACAAAGGCTGAAAGATCAGTTTTTACAAAACTGGTCTGGTAGATTAAACGACTCAAGTAGAGCATTATTTTATAGATATATTTCAAATCATAGGTTACAACCATATTTAGATATTATTCGTATTAAGAAATTTCGTGTATACCTGTCACGCTTACGTTTATCATCACATAGACTTTTTATTGAAACTGGTCGATGGACCAGACCTGTTAGTACGCCTTTAAATGAAAGAAAATGTAACGTATGTAACAAATTAGAAGATGAGTTTCACTTTGTTTTAGAATGTGTTCTATATAATGATTTGAGGAAACAATACATATCAAATTATTATTATAAGAGACCGAATATGCATAAATTCATTGATTTAATGAATACAGAAAATGAAAATGTCATAAAAAAATTAAGTATGTATGTTGAAAAAGCTTTTACGGTTAGAACAAATGAATTATACAGAGATATTTATATGTAAAGTAAATGTTGCACATCAATTTGTTTAATGAGAGGTGTTATGTAATATGTACGTTTGCATGTATAAACTTAATATTTGTTACATGCTAAATAGTTAAACTTACATCTCAAATACTGGTATACTAATAGTAACTGCATATTGTGCATACCAAATTTTATGTACATGTCATTATTCTATCGTTTTTCCTTATTATTTAAAGGAGGTTAAATGTCTAAGTCCGCGTGTCTATTTTTGTCATTTTGCTTTCGGACAAAAGTGACAGTGTGTGGATTTTGTTTAGATTGCAATCGACTTGTACATTTTATACTTTTCCTTTTACATTCTATACTTGTCCTTTTAAGCTCAATAGATCGGATCTTGTTGTTTCGGATTTTTGGTTCAAGATTCGTACATAAATTGGGCTTACTCTTATAACGCCTAAAATAACATTACATAAGAAAATGAAGATGTTTCGGTAGAATATAGAGATCACACAATTATTTAAATAATACATATTTAATTTTATACATGCATGTGAAATGTTAATTGTATGGTACAATAAATGTAACTTTTGTGTTGTGTATAATCGACTTGAAATTATGTGGTAATTGGATATGTACTTGTTTTATGATGATATTATTTAAAGATTTGTCGCCATATTTGTCTATATTTGTCTATATTGTTGTTTATGCCACATGGGTCTAAGACCTTCTGGATGAAAATGAAATAAACTTGTAATAAGCTTGTAAACTTGTCACTACACAGAAATGTCCCCAATAATTAGACTATATGTCACGCACATGACCCATGACTGTAGGTCAAAGGTCAAGGTCACTATTGTTAGTCAAGTAAAATTGTTTCCGCTCCATACAAATTTGTCCACCGGGAGGGTACTTCTGTATTGTCTCTGCAATACTAGGTCACGCGTTTCACATTGTTATTGTAACACTATGCTGCATGTAATAATATATATCTGATTAAGATTTTGGAACTCAAACTTGAAGGACGTGCGAGCGTGTGTAATGATTCTACGAGTGCGCAAGAAAAAAAAAGAAAGAAAAAGAACCAAAGAAAATCGACAAATAACTTTAGATTAAGCCGTTAAATATTAAAAGTGTTAAGATAGTGTAAGCAATTAACTATGTAGGGATATATAACATTTCAGATAACGACAAATAACGTCTTAATTTCCTCTTCTGTATTTTATGTTGAACGCCATTTAGGAACTGTTTGGTCAACCAAATACGTAACAGGGGTTTTAATGAATTTCACATTATTCTGCAATATTATATCGTACGACAACAACAGAAACAAAACATGTTTATATGTCAGGAAAGTATTGCTACATTTCTTACATTAAGAAGGATTTGAAATTGATCGAATTACAGACCGATTATATGCTATGGAAACACATAAGAATTAGTTGTTTTAACTTATTTTCCTTGCAAATTTGAAAAGCATTTTAGTACTGCATTAATAAGCTTTAAATTACTGATCGTGAAGTACTTATTCCTCCTTGGTGTGTATGTGAAACGTTTCCCCGTTTTTGGACTCGTGTTTTTATATTTTCTGGTTCTTTGTGATCATGGAGTACATTTTCTCTTATTGAAATAGAATTCATCTTATGCTGGTACTAGTTGGCATGGGGGTGTTGCACATTTCATTGCCTCTTATGAACAGACTCAGTCAAACCTAGTTTGCAATCATGTTGCTTCGTTGAGTTCTATGCTTGCGAAGGATCTTCAGAACCAGCATATAGTTTACATACTTGTAAATGTTTCTTTCAAGATACTGTGGTGAGGATACGTATCTTCTCTACGTAGGTAATTGCTTATAATATCCAGATAAAGCTGTTTGTCGATTTTCTTTGGTTCTTTTTCTTTCTTTTTTTCTTGTGCCGTCGTCGTGTATGAATGGTGTTCAAATACGGTTTTGCTATAAATCATTTCTTAAAAATATTGAATGCTTTTCGAAATATAAATCATGCTCAATATGAGACTGAATTGTTACAAGACCTGAGTGCTGCAGCTGTTGGAATGAAGTTGTGACCGACGATATGTTCACTTGTAGAAATATCTTCTTAGACATCGGTAATATTTCATCAGCTGTATACAGCTTGAATACGCATGTCCTTGTGCTAGACAAATCTATAGGAACAGACATTCTACAGACAAATTACGGAAATTGCGACCGTATTCCTGAAAACCAGTTTACGTAAATTATCAAAAAATTACATCTATGTTTAGCTGCCAGAAATATGCTACCACGAAAACCATGATTATTTTACAACTTACTTCGAATCGACAGACTACCTATGTTATGGTGTTGATAATGTTATTTAAAACATTTAATCTGAAGTACAGGACAGTGAAAGAATCACCTTTCGCACGCCAGCAGAATTGCTTACACATACAACGACTCGGGCTATACTCGAACCCAGAGACGCGAGGGACGAGTGATTTTAAAAGTCAGTGACGTTAACTACTTGATCATACAGACCTCTCAAAAGAAGATGCACTTACACTCGCTATAGGTGATACACTGAATGCATTTTAATTTGTATCAAATATATAGACTACATTTGGATGCTTACAGAGACAAACTAAATACAGACTGCAGCAAACTTCATATAGAATCTGTTATCGTACGTGTGAAACAGTTAACAGTTTCAGATACAATTACAGAAAGCAACCAAAAATCCAAGAATTGCAGTATACCTCGATGTATATCAGTTGTATTTATCTTGTACATAAGTATTTAAGTAACGTAAAATATTTAACTAATGTAAACAACACTACTACTGAAATTAGACTATCATAGACATTTAACGTTTAAAAGACTAACTATAATCATAATGCTATCATTCTTCAATGAAATGCGATTTTAAGTGAATGCATTTGCCGCGAATTTTAACAGAACAGAACAAAACATGATTTTATTCCAGTAACTTATACATAAACTGTATCTCGTTACATAAATACAATTTGATACAAATCGATTGTTCTGAGATATCAATTTGAGCAAGGTAATAAATGCTCAAAGACAAGAGGGCCAAGATGGCCCTAGGCCGCTCACCTGAGAAACACACCATAACACACCATAAGTGATTTCATGGAAAAAAATATTCTGACCAATTATCATTCAAATTGGAGCAAAAGCCTCGAGTATAAATAAGTATTTTCTTTGATTTGACCCAGTGACCTACTTTTTGATCCAAGATGACCCATATACAAATTTGACCAACATTTCATCAAGGCAATCATTCTGACTTAATTTCAGGAAGATCAATCGGAAAATACAGCCTCTATTGCATACACAATTTTTTCTTTGATTTGACCTAGTGACCTAATTTTTGACCCCAGATGACCCATATTCAAACTTGACCTAGATTTCGTCAAGGCAATCATTCTGACAAAATTTCATGAAGATCAATTGAAAAATACAGCCTCTATTGCATACACAAGGTTTTTCTTAGATTTGACCTAGTGACCTTCTTTTTAACCCCAGATGACCCATTTTCAAATTCAGCCTAGATTTCATAAAGGTTATTATTTTGACTTAATTTCAGGAAGATCAATTGAAAAATACAGCCTCTATCGCGTACACAAGCTTTTTCTTTGATTTGGCCTAGTGACCTAGTTTTTGACCCCAGATGACCCGTATTTGCACTCATCCTAGATTTCATCAAGATAATCATTCTGACCAAAATTCATGAAGATTAATTGAAAAATACAGCCTCTATCGCATACACAAGCTTTTTCTTTGATTTGACCTAGTGACCTAGTTTTTTAACCCCAGATGACCCATTTTCAAACTCGGCCTAGACTTCATCAAGATAATCATTCTGACCAAAATTCATGAAGATTAATTGAAAAATACAGCCTCTATCCCATACACAAGGTTTTTCTTTGATTTGACCTAGTGACCTAGTTTTTGATCCCAGATGACCCATTTTTGAACTCGGCCTAGATTTCATCAAGATAATCATTCTGACCAAAATTAGTGAAGATTAATTGAAAAATACAGCCTCTATCGCATACACAAGCTTTTTCTTTGATTTGACCTAGTGACCTAGTTTTTGAACCCAGATGAACTGTTTTCGAACTCGACCTAGATTTCATCAAGATAATCATTCTGACCATAATTCATGAACATTAATTGAAAAATACAGCCTCTATCGCATACACAAGCTTTTTCTTTGATTTGACCTAGTGACCTAGTTTTTGACCCCAGATGACCCATTTTCGAACATGGCCTAGACTTTATTAAAATAATCATTCTGACCAAAATTCATGAAGATTAATTGAAAAATACAGCCTCTATCGCATACACAAGCTTTTTCTTTGATTTGACCTAGTGACCTAGTTTTTGACCTCAGATGACCCATTTTCGAACTCGACCTAGATTTCATCAAGATAATCATTCTGACCAAAATTCATGAAGATTAATTGAAAAATACAGCTTCTATCGCATACACAAGCTTTTTCTTTGATTTGACCTAGTGACCTAGTTTTTGACCCCAGATGACCCATTTTCGAACTCGGCCTAGATTTTATCAAGGAGATCATTCTGACCATATTTCATGAAGATCAGTTGAAAAATACAGCCTCTATCGCATACACAAGCTAAATGTTGACAGACAGACGACAGACGACAGACAGACGACGGACGCCGGACATCGAGCGATCAGAAAAACTCACCTGAGCATTGCTCAGGTGAGCTAAAAACACACAATTAATGTACTCTGTCAATTATAAATTGGGCAGTTGGATAAGTAATATATATTTTTTCCTAGATCCTTGGTAGTTGGTAATTACATACTAATAACTGCGCAAATATTGTCAATACATAAGTATCAAAGTTGATATTGTGAACTTAGATATAAGATTTGAATTTTATGAAACATCTAAAGGTAATTGAAAGAAGAAGAAAAATCCCTGTTGCCATGGTTACTTATAACTCCAAGATACGATAGGGTACAATGTTTAATATTCTGTTCTATGACATGCAGTAACATTAATATTTTAGTTCGGTCATGCAGAAAGTGGAAATTAAGCCGTCCAATAAACCGGTTATCATATTATTGTTGCTTAAATATTAGAGGAATACGTTACCATGGAAACACGAGCCCCGCGACATTTTAAGCTTATTTTAGAAGGTCAATGAATATACTATATCAATACAATTATCAACAAGACAGACTACTACAGAAAAGAGTAAAATAGAAATAAGCTGAAAAATATAAATTAGTTTCCTTCTCTTTCATTTACCTTTAGATGTTTCATGTAATTCAAACGTGTATTACGCATTTTGACTTGAAGGGACATACACAAACCAACATGAGACTTTAGCAGCTGAAACGTTTGATTAAACGAATTAGACGAAGTTTAACGAATTGCTACAGTTCAATAATTTTGAGTCCTCCAAGTTAACATTGTATCCTTTATCCTTAAATTTAGTAACGTATTGTGGCTTAAATACTAATATTAGCATATATAGGTATTGTAGAAATTACTTTGTACCTAAAGTTGCTGATAATATACTCGTATATAGTATTTCAACAGTACTGTCCATGTATTTTAGATAATAAAATATAGAAAAGAGATAAAAAAAAAAAGACAACGTTCAAACAATGAAATTTTATAACAAAACAGTTTTGACTGTTTCGCATGAATGTTGATTTGTTGGGGCATACTGAATTTTGTTTAATATTGATATTTTGGGGTAACGTAATGGGAAGGAGTAAGGTTAAACTGACAATAGCACATAGCTTAATTATATGTCAGACAACTCACACATAATTGTTTTTACTGTTAAAACTAAAATGTATAAAATGTGTTAACATAGACCAGTTACGTTCTCTAAAGATTTTTAGATAACGTATTAATTTACGTTACCATGGCAACAGACACATTCTGTGCCGCAAGAATTATTTGTTCTAGTCTCGGATACCGGTCTATTATAACCAGATTATTCACATTATCATAAAAGGCCAACAGATAAACAAATAGACAGACTGACAGAACGGCTAACAGAGAGAAGAAAATGTTTCTGAAAAATCGAGAAACAATACGCCGTTTACTGAAAACCTTTTCTTCAAATATTTTCTTTTATTTATCAAATTCGTAGGCTGTACACCACCCCCCAAAAGGGATAGAGCAATATCGAAGGGAAACATGTACTCAGTTGGTAATACTGTCCTCTATCAATGTGAGGATGGCTACCGGACAGCACATAACAATCCAGTGACGTCAACGTGCCTTGGAAGCGGAAAATGGAGCTCGATAAGCATTCTTTGTTTGCCTGGTAGGCTTATCAGTTATAACGTTTTATTCCTTCTAACATCCATTTTGCAGCCTCCATACTCAAATCAATGAATGTAATAAATGTTAATGTTGATAAAGATGCGTTTTAATAATGTTCCATCAAGAAATGTTAAATGTTTTATATAAAAAGATATACTAGAATCAAATTTCATATTTGGCAATATGAACATGTACTACATATAGTGTGTGTAAACATAAGGTTAGCAAGTTTATGTGTATTAACATTTCTATGCATTAGGTTTTAAATTGCATACACTTAATACTTGCACAGATAAACACTGCAAGAATGTTTATTACCACTAAAAACTGGAAGTTCTTTTTAAACTATTTAGTTTTATTGAAATACAATTAAATATGACTGAAAATCTATATACACAATTGATTTATGTATTTCGTAATGTTAAATACATTTGATTAAGGTTTTCTACATTTGAAGTAAATAATTAAAGATGAAATATTTTAGTGAAAAATGGGCACTTGACATCTTTAGAACATGTCAATGAAATTATCGCGTACGTCAGAAAACATGTTCTTCCTACACCATCAAAAGCAACATATCTTCAGTTTCTATATGTATGCACACGACTGATTGTAATCGAACAACTACAGTCTAACCTGTAATAAAGACTAACTGTGAACAGAGGTAGACCGTCTATTAAAGACCACTTGTGACAAAAGAGCACCTGTCTCTAACATCCACTAGTTCTATTTTCAAATTTAACATTTCAAGTTTATATAAGCCCATGAGTAAAGGCCACCTGCACATTAAGACCACGAACTACTTTCACCAAGCGTGGCTTTTATTACAGGTTTGCCTGTATTATTTACATGTATATCAAACATGCTCTTCGGTTTTACCTGTTTCAGAATATGCGTTCGAACAAGAAGTGTATAGACACGACGCCAAATCCTACAAAGTCATTCGACATGGGCTGCAATGGGATGTGGCTAAGGTATTTTAACACAACACGGTTTTACAGAAGAACATGCCAAATATATATATAAGTCGGTTTCACTTATTCTCTTTTTTTTCAAATTACCAAAGTTTGATATAAATTATTTGTATTTTCTCTTAGGGATTTACAGAATCCTTATAAACGCGCAATTGTCTGTGACGTTACCACATTAAACATTTACAATTTTACTGAACATTTTTGTCATTGAAAACAGAACACTTCAGTAAAGGACAAAACAGATTTAACATGTAAAGGCACTTACACAGTTTACTAAATTTGAAATGAATAAGTAAAGAATCTAAATATATCTTTGCCAAGATTATTACTTTTAGAGAAAATGGCATCTTATGCTTTTTGAATGCAAACTACCTTAGCTATAAGATCGAATTGCATTCAATCGTAAATTG
Source organism: Mercenaria mercenaria (assembly GCF_021730395.1). Classification (NCBI taxonomy): domain Eukaryota; kingdom Metazoa; phylum Mollusca; class Bivalvia; order Venerida; family Veneridae; genus Mercenaria; species Mercenaria mercenaria. The sequence goes on along the minus strand of NW_026460182.1, from coordinate 27,143 downwards.
CAGATTTTAACCTAAACAAACAAATATAAGCTGGTTGAAGCAAGGGGGTGGGGAGGGAACCGAGTCCCAAATTTCATCATATAGATATCATATGCTTTGGCAGGCTCTATAGCTTTTGGCCCAAATATATCATATGTAACGATTTTGAGCAAAAACGCAATTTTAAAGAGCAGATAATTGCAAATCGTAATCAACTGCAGTAGTTCTTTGTCGTTGCTAGAGAAACTGTTTTACTTATCCAGATATCCTTCTTTTACCCCTTGTACCCTACAAACTACGCAAAATGTGCTTTATATTAAAACTATTAATAAGTTTGAATCATCGTTTATTCGTGAACAGTATATTTTGCAGTTCTGTCATTATTAACAGTAAAAATCAATGAGAGAAAAATCAATTCCATAATTTATGCTCAAAATAACAATAATTAAAATACAACAATATTATTTTATAATTATCAGGAAACGTGTGAGCAGATGGGTGGACTGCTCGTCAACATCAGATCTCAGCGAGAACAAAACTTTATAAAAACTAACATCACAAAGAGTTAGTATTACGTTTTTGTGTTTAAAAATGTATAGCATAATTCAATGATGTATCGTGCTAGTATAAAATTAATTGTTCATAAGCTATCATAGTGATAACCTATTAAAGACCCATCACAAAATAACTGTATTCTTTTGAATCTCCATGATGGTAATTACACATGCTTTTCATGAAGAAAATAAGAAATAACAGGTAGGTCGACCACATTTTTTGAGTCGTGACTAATTCATGCAGGACAGTTGATTCGCCAAATAAGGGTAGGAACATATATCGTGGGCTTAACGCAAAACGGTTGTAACTTACATGAAATAAAGAAGGACTTACAACCGTTTTGCGCTAAGCCCGCGATATGTAATACACAGTAAAGCGGTATAAGTTGTCGATAAATCTAAACGAATGCATGGCCAAAATGATATGGCGTAAGCTTAACAAACTTGCTTTTCGATGTTTGAGCCTTCGAAAGTTCACTTTTTAGAAACATTTTTTAATCGTTTGTTTCAATAAACATTGCACGAGAAAATTAATACTTGCCTGTTAGTCTTAGTTACCGCGAAATTCAGTTAAATTAAATTGAAATAAAAGTAGCAAAAGATATTAAAATATGGAAACAATGAGAGAAAAAAGCCCAACATTATTATCAAAATATACAAAATGATTCTTAAAAAGAGTCTTCGAAAATTCGTGAATAAAATAAAATAAAACAAGAAACGCGGCAATGCCACGAAACCAGGTTTTCAACACTTTTCATAAGAATAAACAAGAGTGCCAGAATGTCACAATATACGCCCGTCACAGCAAATTTCTTTACTCTAGCACCTGTATTTGCAGATGTAATTTTAATTTTGTGGTTGTTTAGTAATCATTGTAATTCTTTTGTTTTTCTAAGTCCACAAAAAGACTCCTTACCAGGTAGAGATACCTTAAAATACACCTAAAATTAGAAAGTAACAACTATGTTGTACCACAGAAAAGTGGTCTTGGTTTTTCCCTATGGTCAATTATAAAAAAGTTACAATATAAGTTATTTATAGTAACAACTAAGGGAAGTTAATCTTTGTATAATTGTGCCAAGTGACATCAAAATCCCTCTATGCATGAAGAAGATATGCTCCGGACAAAGTTTTCATTCTTGTATCCTTTGACCTCTAACTGTGACCTTGACCTTAGACCTAGGGACCTGGTTCTTGCGCATGACACTCCGTCTCATGATGGTGAACAATTGTGCCAACTTTCATCAAAATCCCTCCATGCATGTAGAAGATATGCTAACCCTAACCCTAACCCTAACCTAACCCTAACCCTATTTTTAGTAACAATGACCTTGACCTTGATCCCAGAAACCCCAAAATCAATCCCAAGCTATAACTTTATATAAGTTTTCTATTCACCAAGTTTCATCATGATAGCTCATTCCTAAGTTAAGTTATTGACCGGAAACCCTTTTTCTATTTTAAGTAACAGTGACCTTGACCTTGACCCCAGAAACCCCAAAATCAATCCCAGCCTTTGTCTTTATATAAGCTACAGACATACCAAGTTTTATTCAAATATCTTTACCGAAACAAAAGTTATTGACCGGAAGCCCTTTTTCTATTTAAAGTAACAGTGACCTTGACCTTGACCCCAGAAACCCCAAAATCAATCCCAGCCTTTGTCTTGATATAAGCTACATACATACCAAGTTTTATTCAAATATCTTTACCGAAACAAAAGTTATTGACCGGAAACACCAGTTTGACGCCGCCGCCGCCGCCCGCCCGCCCGACCGACATCTACCCCAATCTAATAACTGAGGTTTTCGTTGAAAACCTGGTTAATAAAAATACTGTATACTAGAGAATAAAAAGGGCGGTAATCTGGGCTTGAACTCGCACCTAACGGCTTGTAATCATTACGCTTTACCAATTGCGCCCTAGCGATATAATCAAGTTCATGGTAAACAAAACATACGTATCAACTTACTGTATAGAGATTTTTCAGCCAGGTATTTACCGAATATCGACATAACCCACATGAGAAAAAGTGTATCATTCCGTCACGGTTCAAAGCACGCGGTCGAACTATATCTAGCTACAAGCTGACAGTGACGACAGAGTGTTTGATATCTAAATATATTATTAAATTCATGTAGTAGTATGCAAGTACTTGATGTATTAAGGTGAGTTTAATCCACAGCTTGTTTCTACAGCACACCCTATAAACGATTGAATTCCCCCTCTTCCACTTGCGAGTGATCAAAACAATAAACAGACAGGCAAAAGGTAAGAATCGTCTTCAAATTCATTATTTGGCTTTACACTGTATGTGTATTTAAGTTAAACGATAAGTCTAACATAAATATGTGTATATGGTGATATAATAGATGAAACTGACAGGTAATGTTTAAAAATTGTTGACTGATCACACTCATTGCATAAAAAATCACTCGACCAAGTCACGAAACTGATGAATATCACGCCAAATTGATTTGTAATCCAATTATCCATGATGTTTTCTGTAATAAGTATGCATACTCCATAAATATATGTAAATAAAATGTTTCGTTTCTGTTGCGTTGTTGAATGAAATAGAGAGTTAACAGGCGTTTCCTTTGATTTTATCGCGTGACCTAGTTTTTGACCCCACTTGACTCAGATTTAAAGTCACCTATACATTATCAAGATTAATATTAAGTTTCATTACGATATGGTCATAGATGTGGCCTCTAGAGTGTTAACTTGCTTTTCCTTTGATTTGACTTGGTGACCAAGTTTTTGACCCATCTGACCCAGGTTTGAACTCGACGTAAATATCACCAAAAACACATTTTGAAAAAAAAAAAAATTCATTAATACATGGTCATAAATGTGGCCTCTACAGTGTTAACTAGGTTTTCCTTTGATTTGACCTGGTGACCTAGTTTTTGAACCCAGATGACCCAATGTCGAACTGGTCCAAGATTTTATTAAGGGTAATGTTCAGACCAAGTTACATTAAGATTGGACCAAATTGTGATCTCTAGACTGTTAACAACCTTTTCCTTTGATTTGACCTGGTGACCTAGTTTTTTAACCCAGATGACCCAATATCGAACTCGTCCAAGATGCTAACGAGGGTAACATTCTGACCAAGTTTCATTAAGATTGGACCAAAAGTGTGACCTCTCAGTGTTAACAGTCAAATTGTTGACGACGGACGACAACGACGGACGACGGACACAGGGTGATCACAAAAGTTCACCTTGAGCACTTCTTGCTCAGGTGAGGTAATAAACCCTCATTTTGTCCTCTAATGGCACTTCTGCTCGTAAAATGAGGACATACTGCATTCGCAGAATGTATTTTCAGTAAAATAAGACACGTTTCATGTTAACGTTCATGTGTTTATGGCATATACAAAGACAAAACTAAAATAGAGCTGTTTACTGTGCGACGCTGTCAAGAAAGCGATCCACAAAGGATTAGTGGATTCAATCTGGCGCCGTTTCACTCCAAATCACCCCATTTACAGTTCATATGTTCACACCTTATTAATTGCAGTTGCGATTACATATTGGTTTCAATGGTTTGAAATTCTAGAAAATATAGTCTTGTATGCGACACATCGTCGCATTACGGTCGCATAATGGTGAACATTTGTGCCAAGTTATTTCAAAATCCCTTTAATGCATAAAAAAGTTATGGCACTGACACGAAAAACAGACCATGTTTCACCTTTAAGTGTCACTTTAAAAAGGAAAAGGAAAATAATAAGATGGACATTAACTACATATGCCCGATGTTTGTATGTAAACTTTGAGAGAGGTAGGTGCAATAGCATAGAAGTAATTGCACGACCAAATATATGAGGACACATATACAAACAAGCCGAACAGACAGACCGCGTGGTGACTGCTTTATACCACCCTCCTTCAAACATTTTTTGCGGGTTCTTAATATGACGAAATACTACAGGAGTATAGGAAACGCCGTTATTTTATAAAGAAGTCACAAACAGGCACACAGTCTTTTTACCAAACTCGCAATCACTTGTACAGTAATTAAGCAAGCGTGGATACAGTCAGGAAATAACACCGAATCTTCTTTCATTTACGATTATAAAAAAATTGGAGAATTTATCAATGATTTCATTTTATTTTACCAAACTAGTATTGTTTTTTTATCCATGCCACAGTGGAATTTACATGTAGGTCATTCTTCAAGCAAGAAAATAAGTACTTTTGACGCCGACAATGTACGATTTCTGGACAAAATCAGTGATCAATCGAGTTTTTTGCTATAATTCTACCTGTCATCAGACTAACACATTATATACAGAAACAAATCATGTTAAGCTTCCAATAAAATGTAAATATAAACGATATACCTTCAAAGCAAATCAGTCACTTTAAAATGCTGTTTTTCAACTTTTAGCTGTCAGTTTATTGTTTTGATCACTCGCAAGAGGAAGAGGGGGAATACAGTCGTTTATAGGGTGTGTACAGTGTAAGATAGTTATTATTCTATGTTTATAAAACTATACTGAGATGAGAATGACTGGATAAGTTTGCAGATGAAGTTGTGAAAACACATAAATTCAAGGCGGGCCTAAATTTTCAACTTGCCATCTTGTAGAATATACCAATATTATCAGAATGATTTGCACCAAGTTCATGTGGGAGGGAAAAGTAGGTCACTAGATCGTAGTGGGTCTTATAAGTAAGGTTAATTTAAGGCTGGGGCGTGCTTCAAATCTGCTCGTACCAGCACCTTCCCAATTAGCTTTTTTTGTAACAGTTAATCAGCGGTCCATTTAGAACATTACTGTAATTGCTCGCACACAAGGCAAGGTAAAAGAAGCATCCATGAGATCCGAAAACTTCGGCCTTAGTCGTTGTTTTTAAACAATAGTACTGTCGTGAAACCTACTAGTCGAGTTTTCTAACACAATATGTCATGGTTCAGAGGCCTATGTGTGCTATAACCCGAAATCAGGTATAAAACTGCTCTAAGCATGATATATTAAAATAGAACAAGACGGCCAAGATGGCCCTAGGTCGCTCACCTGAGAAACACACCATAACACACCATAATGATTTCATGGAAAAAAATATTCTAACCAATTATCATTAAAATTGGAGCAAAAAATCTTGAGTATAAGTATTTTCTTTGATTTGACCTAGTGACCTAGTTTTTGACCCAAGACTACCCATATTCGAATTTGACCTAGATTTCATCAAGGCAACCATTCTGACCAAATTTTATGAAATCCAGTGTAAAATGCAGTCCCGATTGCATACACAAGGTTTTTCCTTGATTTGCCCTAGTGACCTAGTTTTTAAACCCAGATGGTCCATATTCGAACTTGACCTAGATATCATCAAGGCTATCATTCTGACAAAATTTCATGAAGATCAGTTGAAAAATACAGCCTCTATCGCATACACAAGGTTTTTCTTTGATTTAACCTAGTGACCTACTTTTTGACTCAGATGACCTATATTTGAACTTTACCTAGATTACATCAAGGCAATCATTCTGACCAAATTTCATGAAGATTAATTGAAAAATACAGCCTCTATCGCATACAGAAGGGTTTTCTTTGATTTGACCTAGTGACCTACTTTTTGAGTCCAATGACCTATAATCAAACCCAACGTTGATTTTATCAAGGCAATCATTCTGAGAAAATTTCATGAATATCAACTGAAAAATACAGCCTCTATCGCATACATAACGTTTTTCTTAGATTTGACCTAGTGACCTAGTTTTTAACCTCAGATGACCCACATTCAAACTCGACCTAGATTTCATCAAGGCAATCATTCTGACTCAATTTCAGGAAGATCAATTGAAAAATATAGCCTCTATGGCATACACAAAGTTTTTCTTAGATTTGACCTAGTGACCTACTTTTTGACCCAGATGACCCATATTCAAACTTGACCTATATTTCATCAATGCAATCATTCTGACCAAATGTCATGAAGATCAATTGAAAAATACAGCCTCTATCGCATACAGAAGGTTTTTCTTTGATTTGACCTAGTGACCTACTTTTTGACAAGAGATGACCCATTTTCAAACTCGGCCTACATTTCATCAAGGCAATCATTCTGACTAAAACTCATGAAGATTAATTGAAAAATACAACCTCTATCGCATACACGTTTTTCTTTGATTTGACCTAGTGACCTTGTTTTTGATCCGAGATGACCCATTTTCGAACTCGGCCTAGATTTCATCAAGGTTATCATTCTGACTAATATTCATGAAGATTAATTGAAAAATACAGCCTCTATCGCATACACAACGTTTTTCTTTGATTTGACCTAGTGACCTACTTTTGGACCCGAGATAACCCATTTTCGAACTCGACCTAGATTTCATCAATTTTATCATTCAGACCAATACTCATGAAGATTAATTGAAAAATACAGCCTCTATCGCATACACAACGTTTTTCTTTGATTTGACCTAGTGACCTAGTTTTTGATCCGAGATGAAGCATTTGCAAATTCGTCCTAGATTTCATCGAGCTTATCATTCTGACCAAATTTCATGAAGATCAATTGAAAAATACAGCCTCTATCGCATACATAACGTTTTCTTTGATTTGACCTAGTGACCTAGATTTTGACCCCAGATGACCCATTTTCGAACTCGGCCTAGATTTCATCAAGGTAATCATTCTGACCAAAAGTCATGAAGATCAGTGAAAAATACAGTCTATATCGCATACACAAGCTAAATGTTGACGGACGACAGACAGACGACAGACGACGGACGCCGGACATCGAGTGATCAGAAAAACTCACCTGAGCATTGCTCAGGTGAGCTATAAAGTGGAAACTCCACAGGTTGCTCAACACGACCAAAATGAAAATGTTGCAGGCTCAGTTTGTTTGAGCCTGTTCATAGACGGCAGTGGTAATGCATGCTACCGTCCATGCCCTCTAGCCACGGGTTGAGCAGAACTCAGCATTTCAAATGCTACAAGTACCAAAACCAATTATGGAACCTTCAATGATACATTAGTGTGTAATTCCATGAAAAGCGACGTATGGTCCCCTGTTAATATAATGGGCTTGCCCTAAAGGAGAACAAGAGGGCCAAGATGGCCCTAGGTCGCTCACCTGAGAAACACACCATAATACACCATAACAGTGTAAACATAGACCTAGTGATTGCATGGAAAAAAATATTCTGACCAAGTATCATTAAAATTGGAGCAAACACAAGTATTTCTTTTATTTGACCTAGTGACCTAGTTTTTGACCCCAGATGACACATATTCAAACTTGACCTAGATTTCATCAAGGAAAACACTCTGACCAAATTTCATAAAGATCAATTGAAAAATACAGCCTCTATTGCATACACAAGGTTTTTCTTTGATTAGACCTAGTGACCTAGTTTTTGACCACAGATGACCAATAACCAAATTCTAGCTAGATTTTATCAAGGCAATAATTCTGACCAAATTTCATAAAGATCAATTGAAAAATACAGCCTCTATCGCATACACAAGGTTTTTCTTTGATTTGACCTAGTGACCTAATTTTTGACCCCAGATGACCCATTTTCGAACTCGGCCTAGATTTCATCAAGGTAATCATTCTGACCAAACTTCATGAAGATCAGTTGAAAAATACAGCCTCTATCGCATACACAAGCGAAATGTTGACGGACAGACAGACAGACGACAGACAGACGCCGGACATCGAGTGATCAGAAAAACTCACCTGAGCATTGCTCAGGTGAGCTAAAAAAATGGACAGAACTAACTAGAACTGTCACAGGAGTGACTCATACCCCCACCATACGGTCTTGTCACAGAAGAATGGCAACCATAAGAAATCTTAAAAATACTTAGTCTTTGGAGTACTTCATCCTGGGCTTCCACATGTAAGTAATACTAGTATAATACTAGTATAGTAATACTAGTAAATATATTAAATCTCTAATATTAGAGATACACTAAAAGTGAATACAAAAAAGTGTCTTACCGACCCATGTTACCACAGAAAAATGTATTTACTTTTTACATAGGACTTATAATAAAAAAGTTAGAAAAATACCTAAAATATTGAAAATCTAAAAATAGGATTTCTAAAAATAGCCTAATTCCTGGAATTTAAGGTGAAGAAACTCCATACAAAAGTTAAAAAAGGTTACTTCCTTTGGCTCTAAGCCAATCAGAATGAGATATAGTGAAAATACATCAAAATTAACCTTAAATTCTAGGTAAAAGGGGACACAATTCAAGAAAAATTAGTGTCAGAGTTATGCACCTTGTGTCACATGATGTGGGTGATGAGGTGGAACATCTATTTTTAAATCTGAATCAAATCCATTCGGTAGTAACTGAGATATAGTGAAAATACATAAAAATTAACCTTAAATTCTAAGTAAAAAGGGGCATAATTCATGAAAAAATTGGTGTCAGAGTTATGCACCTTGTGTCACATGATGTGGGTGATGAGTGGAACATCTATTTTAAGTTTGAGTCAAATCCATTTTGTAATAACTGAGATATAGTGAAAATACATCAAAATCAACCTTAAATTTAAAGTAAAAGGGGACATAATTCATAAAAAATTATGTCAGAGTTAAGCACCTTATGTCACATGATGTAGGTGGTGTGGTGGAACAACTATTTTAAGTTTGAATCAAATCCATTTAGTAATAACTGAGATATAGTGAAAATACAACAAAATAACCTTAAATTCTAAGTAAAAGGGGACATAATTCATGAAAACTTGGTGTCAGAGTTATGCACCTTGTGTCACATGATGTGGGCACATGATGTGGGTGATGAGGTGGAACATCTATTTTAAGTTTGAATCAAATCCATTCAGTAGTAACTGAGATATAGTGAAAATACATCAAAATCAACCTTAAATTCTAAGTAAAAAGGGGCATAATTCATAAAAATATTGGTGTCAGAGTTATGCACCTTATGTCACATGATGTGGGTGATGAGGTGGAACATCTATTTTAAGTTTGAATCAAATCCATTTAGTAATAACTGAGATAGAGTGAAAATACAGCAAAATTAACCCTAAATTCTAAGTAAAAGGGGACATAATTCATGAAAACTTGGTGTCAAGAGTTATGCACCTTGTGTCACATGATGTGGGTGATAAGGTGGAACATGTATTTTAAGTTTGAATCAAATCCATTTGGTAATAACTGAGATAATAGATTTTGGGACGCGACGGGACGGGACGGGACGGGACGCGACAGCGCGACAAAACTGACTCCTATATACCCCCCTCAAACATGTTTGGTGGGGGTATAAACAGACTGGAATTTTGAAAGGGGATCTGAGATTACAAATTATTGGCCTAGGCCCTAATAGGTAACAGTTATTTTGTGGAAAAGGGTAAATTATCATATTTATCACGTTTTGTCAAAATAGAGTTTTTATACGCCCGTCTGAAAGAGGAAAGGGGCGTTCACATACTTTGTCCGGAGCATTTCTTCTTCATGCGTGGAGGAATTTTGATGTAACTTGGCATAAAAATTTACCATCATAAGACGGAGTGTAAAGCGCAAGAACCAGGTCCATAGATCTAAGGTCAGGGTCACACTTAGAGATCAAAGGTCAAATTTAAGAATGACATTGTCCGGAGCATTTCTTCTTTATGCATGAAGGGATTTTGAAGTAACTTGGTACAATTGTTCATCATCATAAGACAGAGTGTCATGCGCAAGAACCAGATCCCTAGGTGTAAGGTCAAGGTCAAACTTAGAGGTCAAAGGTCAAATATAAGAATGAAATTTTTTGTATGGCCTTTAAGTTGGTTGATTAATGCTTCTATCCATTGTCACCAAAATTTATATGCGATTGGCATAGAGACCTACAAGCTGCCTGGGTTTGGTGTCACTTGGGTGAAGGTCATGGTCAAAATTATCAAAAATATAGTTTTCAACTTTTCCTGAAAAATCGCCTAAGCTTTGACCTCCGATCTCAAGACTTGATACCTGGACTAAAATTCTTAGGTATACATCCATGGACAAATATGCAATTCGGGTAGCATCCACCGTTTTTAACGATAGCCACTGTTTTCGTACATGATATTTGAATTATACTGAACAGCAAAAGAAACTATCCGGATGTATAACTGGTATATTTTGAAATAAAAAATTATTTTTTCAAATTTGAATCGTTTCTTCATACCAAAATTACACTTGTAGAACTTCACGTGATAATTTTTTAAAAAATAAATCAACCGTGAAGTCAGTAGTCCCAAAATAGCCGTTTGAAAGGCTATATCTTCTACGCGTCAGTTGCAATGTAACATCCCGATTTGGCGCTCGGTCTAAATCTGATTCAGTCGTGCGGTGCAACCAACAATAGTTTTTAAACATTATGCTGTTTTTCGAGTTAGCCAATTATCAATATTTACAATGATAATAAAATTTCACAAAGAAAATTGTTAATTACAGGCGCACGTGAATTTCGTGCAAAACGGCTATTCTGGGACTACTGACTTCACGGTTGATTGATATTTTTAAAATATTACACCTGAAGTTCTTCAAGTGTAATGTGATATGAGAAACACAAGTGATTTATGAATTAAAGTTTTCAATTAAAAAATACAACAGTTATAAAACTGGATAGTTTCTTTTGCTGTTCAGTATATATGTTCCGTTCTGTAACAAAAACCTTTCTTCTAACAAGTTCTCAACAAGTTCTCGACGGGCGTATTTCTCCTATTGATTTGATTATAAAATGTTCGAAGGAGATTCCAAAAAATTATAGTTTTCATTAAAAATACTAGTTTGAGTAACATTTATATTCTGTGATGACCATTAGTTTTAAAAAAAGTATTTCATTTACTTACTTCAAATTCATATGACTTTGTTATATTAAATCGCAAGTTTGTACATTCTATATCAGGTTTCGATTGCTACTGGACGGGTGGTAGACGAATAATAAATCGCGTGTTCAGGTGGTTAGATGGAACAGGCATTGATTCTGGTTACAAAAACTGGCAAGTGGGCCAACCTGATTCTTCCCCTGGGGAGGAGGACTGTGTGGGCATGTATAAAGGCTATGATTACAGATGGAATGACTACGGATGCAAAGTAACATGTCATGTTATTTGTGAACTTATATAAATGACAAGTTTTAAAGTGCTAGTAATGAAGCCTACTGATAGTTGTCACTTTCAAGAAGGGCATCTGGGACGTCTTTTTTGCAGATTCTTTGGATACAGCAAGTTCAGTGATGAACAGTTAAGTATTAAAGCGTATCTTTTGTTTATTTCCAAAGCTGTGTCGGAGTGACGCTTAACACAACAAAAATAAAACGAAACAACAACGACAACAACAAACGAGTTCTTTAAATTCTACCCGATTTGTTAGCAATATCCAAGTGCACGTATCACTATTGCACAATGTTTTTTTGTGTGTTTTTTTTTTGTTTGTTCTTTGTTTTTTTTTTTTGTATATTTGCAATTATGTGAGCCATAACATAAAATTATGTGTAAAAAATTTTGCCATTGTTATATGACCAGTCAAACGTCTAATGCAGTTTTAACTGCATTTTATAAATGTCTCTCCTTTCAATGAAGGTTTTCAACTGCGACCAGGATTTTTCGTGTGCTAATTGAGTACTAGTATATCAACCTACTAGTGTCGTGAATATCACGAGTTATTATAACATTTTCTGTTGGAGCTCCCAAATTGTTTTGTTAAAGCTCATATTGCTATGCTACTTTCTCCTTCTTTCTCATTCATTCTCTTTGTTGTGTAACTGTAAAGTTTTGGCGGTAATTTTGTTAACCTTTGATATGCTCCGTATATATAAAATTTACAAGTCTTTCTTATTTCATGTTTATTTTGGCGGTAAACGCTAGTATATATAAGTATGTTAGAGAGCTAGGAACAGAAATGTAATATTGTGAAAACTGTTGAAAAGGAAATTATTAATTATTATGTGAAGTAAAATTGTGGAATTTAAACGAATTCACTTGTTATTTCGGTGTGGTAAAGAAATGGCCTTATAAAAATTCAAAGGAAAAATAAAACATTGCCACATTGAGTTAAGGAGCCGAGGTGGCATATGGATGTTTGGGTCAAACTCCATTGCCCGCAATTAGCTATACATTGTATCTGTTATATTAGTTATTAGTATAAAAGTAATCCTTAAAGTCACACCTGGATCCTGTTACTTTCTTGAATTTCTGCTGAGGACTTAATGGGGTCAAGGTCAGCTGAGTGCATTCATAAAAACAAATAAACCATTGTGCGCTCATGTTATTATCATTTATATCTCTGAATTTATTTAAACATTATGTCTTAAATAAATGTATAATAATATTGAGATAAAAGTCATAATTACTCCTTATTTGCCTACTTATCAATTACATGCAGTCTTAATATATATAAAGTAGTGACCATTGATGGTAAAGTTTGTTAATACCAGACTACTTGGATACTAGTCATTATAATTATTTAATGATTATATTAATATTGGTCAACTCTAGAATAACCAATGTGGGCTTTCGCATCCTACAGTCACTGAAATGCTACGGTGTATTTAAGTCAAGAAGTCAATTTGTTAGAAATGTCCACTTCCCATATGCACTTTTACAGTATATTGAATGTAAAGTGATGAATGAGCTAATCATCTCCTTTGCATAAATTCTTCCTTAATATGCCTAAGTTCGTACCGCGACATACACCCCTACAAATTGGAAATTCTTCCTCGAATTCAAGAGGTACACAATTTGCAAGTGTCGTGAAAGTGACAATGCATGTATACCACGGTCACTCGTTGGGCGCAAAATGCCACTGTGTTATTGTCCGTTTTTATCGAGCTGGCCGGACGGGGTTTCGAGGCAGTCCACTGCATTATTGTGCAGGTTATGTAGGTATATTCGGCAACCTGTAGCGTTGAATTTTAGTCGTTGCTTACCGAAAGATAACGGAATTAAACAGTTATACTACACTTCCTATTTTGCTCGTTGTTTTGGATTGCACATGTCTCAGAGATTAACTCCGCCGCGCCAGGTCAATTAAAACGCACAATAATGATATGTGCAGTCATTCATGGCTCAAAACAGTGAGCTTTCTCTTACAGGTAGAGTGCTTTACCGACCGAGTTAACCTGCTCTCTGACTCATATTCTTCCTTAATGTGTTAAAGTTTGTTTCACGACACATGTCAAAGGGCCATATTCATAGTCGCCACTCAGACTCAAACTTGACTCAAACTTGGGTAAGTATCACTCAAGTGGACCTCGAGTAGACCTTGCGAGAGTGTGAGTGGAGTTCGAAAGTCATATTCATAAATTCCACTCAATCTTAACTTTCGGAAGGACAGCTCGAGTAATGGTTTCATTGTACACACTGGATTTAGAGGATTATAACGGTTTATAATGACAATAACATCAAAGATATGCAAAAGTGCTGATCATTATTTGTCATCTTATTGCTCGTCTGTATGTTTATCCGTTCGTTCGTTCGTCTATTTGTTTTATAATACGTCCTTCCATCCGTTCGTCCGTCCATCAGCCAATCTACTCATCTGCATTAGTAGAATTTAATTAATACTTAGAAATACAGTTTAATTTTCGCTGAAATTTAACTTTATTTAAACAACTGAACTTTTAACTCTGTCATTAATTGTTGGTGTTTCCCGAATGCCAGCCCGCGTATTTTTTTAAAGTGCAATTACTAAAACATAATTAAGCCGCACCATGAGAAAACCAACAAAGTGCGTTTGCGACCAGCATAGATCCGGATAAACCTGCGCATCCGCGCAGTCTGGTCAGGATCTGTGCTGTTCGCTACTGGTTTCTCAACTTGCAATAGGCTTTGAAAGCGAACAGCATGGATCCTGACCAGACTGCAAACGCACTATGTTGGTTTTCTCATGGCGCGGCTCATATCTTTTTGTAAAATAAACGTTTCCGTTGTCATTTTAACAATGAGATTTAATAATGATAGGTTCTTCATGACATTTAATTTGACGGATTGTTTATATTTCAGTATGAATTAACCCATATCTAGGCTTGTGAAATGTAAATATTTGTTACTACGTCGTGTGTTTCTGGATGTGACTGATGAGCCCTGTTAGGCTTGGTTTCGTAGATGTATATTTGATTTCCTATATCTATTTTTAACCGTTTTTATTACAGTCTTTATAACAGTCTTTTAATTTGTTATGTCTTTTTTTGCGTTTCCGTCGTCCTCAACATGTATTAAAAAAAGAACATAATTATTTTTCCAAAATACCTTGCACAAATATGAACTTCCGCTTTAATATGACACTGTTGTCTTACCTTCAAATTAATTAAATATTGTAAATTTATCATCTTAACTTACATTATGAGACCTTGAGAAACACTCAAGGGTACCCAGGACTTCCCTCAACAGTCACTCACTCTTGGGAGTTGACTCGACTGTCACTCACCTTTATGAATACAAATGGAATCTTTCCTGAGTAAAGACGTGACCGTTAGGCAATTTATTTGAGTGTACTCAATGAGTGGTGTTGGAGTATTGTCTATGAATATAGCCCTTAGTTTTCTTTATTTGGGATGCTCACGTACAATCCTCAATAAATAGGAACGAACTTCTCTCACGCTCTGAACTTCAAAATGTTCACTAAAGGAACCTTCATCAAAAGGGAATTCAGGCTGAGTGACTCTAGCCTGCAGTAGGTTTAACTGGGCATCATTGAGCCGCACCGTGAGAAAACCAGCATAGTGCATTTGCGACCAACACATGATGTTCGCTTTCAAAGCCTACTGCAATTAGAGAAACCGTTAGCGAACAGCATGGGTCCTGACCAGACTGTGCAGATGCGCAGGCTGGTCTGTATCTATGCTGGTCGCAAATGGACTATGTTGGTTTTCTCATGGTGCGGCGTATTTGTTTTATCCGATTTGTTTGAAACATTGTTATTTGTCTAATCCCTACAATTGTTGAAGCTTTTATATAAATCACTCGAATAATGATAGATACTCGAATGATTATGACAAGGTAGCCGGAAAAGAACATTCAACATAATTCTTCAGCTAGTCTTCAGAGATAATATTCTCATTGCTACGAGGAGGTCGTAACAACTTAAATTCTTTAAATTTTTTGCCCCTTACTGTAAGTTGCTTCCAAAGATTTCTAACTTCAAGGTGAGTCTTAGTATGACTATGTGATAATGTAAAAAGATTGTTTGATAAATGAGGTAAAGCTAAAACTGTTTTTACTAATTTGTTCGGCATTGAATGATGTTTGAAGCTCGCTATTTGATTATGGTAGCACTGACATAGAATTGATTATTAAGTTTATCCATAATCGTTGCTACCATGTTTCGATTCTGGTGTCACTTTCCCATGGAAATGGTTTGTTAAATGTTACAAATACTGTGTAAGACAGCCGTTTAATTATTCATACAGTATGAAATATATAGATTTATTTCTCACTAAACATCGAATTCAAGAAATACATTTTAAGCATTTAAAAGACAATTTATTTCATCTTTCAAGCCCGTTATAGATTTTATGTCACATTCCCTTAAATTTTAAGGCAAGAAGTAGGCCTTTGGAATGTATCAATACTAAATATCTTAGATATATTGATGTTATGCGCATGTCTAACGGAAGACGCCAAAACGAAAACACGAAAATGCGACAAATAAAAGTATTTGTCGTGTTTTCATTTCGGCTAGGCGAAAACACGAAAACACGACAAATAAAGTAATTGTCTGCCGGCGAGGCGAAAACACGAAAACTCACCTTATGTGTCGTATAATCGTGTTTTTGTGTCGGCGAGGCGATGTCACGAAAACATGACAAATAACGAGCGCCGACACGACATATTCATACCGGTCAACATGGAAACTCGACGTATCGTATAGATATGTCATGTCGGTGCTCTCTAAACGTCGAGTTTTCTCTGTTTGCTGGGCGAAAACACGAAGACACAAAACCTCGACAAATAAGGTGTTTGCTGAGTTTTCGTTTTTTCGTGTTGTTGTGTTTTCGCCTCGCCAATACGACATGGCAGAAATAAGTCACCATTAAAAAAGGGTCAAGACTTAGTCAAAATACAATCAAATCTTATGGGAATTGCACGTTTCATCATGTTTTGTCCAACTCATTAACTTGTATTTACTTTCAATTCAACATCTTTGTACGCAAAACTTTAAACTAAATTTTCGAAGTCAAAGGAAGGACAATTAATGAGTAATGGAATATGATGCGGTAATCTTGTGTTATTACCTGAAATTATTACCACGTTAACGGACACTGTCACTATGAGCAAGCACAGTAAGACTGAATTAAATAGCTCTAAAAGTGAAGAAGATATTTGACTTTATAAAAACTTCAACCAAAAATTTCTAATTTAAAAAGGGGCATAACTCTGGAAATACTGTAGGTAGATTTACGCATCTTGTTACATTAAAGTACATTGTCGCTGCGAGCAAGTACAGCAAGTTTCGATTGAATCTTCAGTAATAAGGAAGATATTGGACCGCATTAAAAGTTGAACTTAAAAAGGGACATAATTATGGAAATCTGCAGGTAGCGTTACACAAATACACATAATTTCAATAAAAAGATATTAGATATTATAAAACTAAATAACCAACACCGACGCCGGCGCCAGGGCGAGTGCACTAGCTCTCCTTATTCTTCGAATAGTCGACTTAAAAAGATAAACAGGGGATTCATCAACGTGTGAACGTTTCTCCTAAACCAATCAAATCGCTTGAATTACTAGATACTGGAATAATTGTTTACGACTGACCAACAGTCAGGGTGGCAGACAGACGAACAGACAGACTGACAATTGGAGGAAACTATTCTTAAATAAATTGACTTCAAAGCCTCATATTGGATCGGTATAATAAATAGCTGTCGTGTTTTTCGATGGAATAATTAGAAGATATAACTACATGTACATGATAATCATTTTTGTGAAGGAGTCTTGGATTTGCGGTTTAGAGCAGATGTCATTTATAACATTTGTTTGCTGACAAAGAGTGATCACTATAGCTTGTCAGGAACCTTTAAAACAAGAGCTGTAGGAGGACATCAACGCTCGACTATTCAACAGCCTTGTAAATTGAATGAATACAAAAGTCGAAAAAGGGGCATAATTTTGTAAAAATGCAAAACAGGGTTATAGAACTTGCACAGTGCTTATCAGCTCAAGACAGTTGACAAGTGTGTGAAGTTTCAATCTATTCCCTTTAGTGGATACTGAGATACCAGCTTACATACAAAAACTTAACCAAAAACTGCTAAGTTGAAAAAGGGGCATAATTTAATAATAATGCAAAGTAGAGTTATTGAACCTATGCACTGCATGTCATATCATGACAATGATTGAGTGTGTGAAGTTTTGATCCATTCAAATTAGTGGATACTGAGATACCAGCTTACATACAAAAACTTAACCAAAAACTGCTATATCGAAAAAGGGGCATAATTTTGAAAAAAAAAATGCAAAGTAGAGTTATGGGACCTGCACAGTGCATGTCAGATTATGACAGTGAATAAGTGTGTGAAGTTTCAATCCATTCCCATTAGTGAGTACTGAGATACCAGCTTGCATACAAAACCTTAACCAAAAATTTCTAAGTCGAAAAAGGGGCATAATTTTTAAAAAAGCAAAATAGTGTTATGGAACCTGTGCAGTGTAAGTCAGTTTATCACAGTATATAAATGTGTTTAGTTTCAATCCATTCCCACAAGTGGTTACTGAGATACCAGCTTACATCCAAAAATTAACCAAATCAGGACACCGACGCGGAGACCGACGCGGACGCCGACGCAAGGGCGAGTCCAGTAGCTCAATCTATTCTTTGAATAGTCGAGCTAAAAATAAACTGATACTCTGAAACAAAAAACAAGGTCCCATATCTCTATAGAATATTTATTTAAAAGAACGAAACATGCACCATACACAACTAGGGTTATTTGAAGTTAAATTGTGTGCAAGCGTTCGGGAGATTAGGCGCGCACAAGATTTCATATGCAGACTGTATGTATAAAGTATATCAACTAAAAACAAAGTCCCAAAACTGTGCAAAATGTTTTCTGAAAGAACCTAACATGCACCATGCCAACTAGGGTTACTACTGATCACTTGTATTAAGTTTTATTAAATTGTGTGCATTGTTAGGCGCGCACAAGATTGCGTATGCAGACTCTATGTAAACAGTATATTGACAAAAAACAAAGTCCCATAACTCTGCTTTTTCTGTAAGAACCCAACATGCACCATGTACAACTAGGGTTAGTACTGATTACTTTAAATTGTAGAGAGAGTTGGTGCGCACAAGATTGTGTCTACGGACAGACGGACAGGCAGACAACCTGAAACCAGTATACCCGCCCTCTTACAACTTCATTGTTCGGCGTACAAAAACTTACTGAATGTCTTCCCGGTCAAGAGTAAAAACTACTGCCCAAAGTTCGAAGGACGGAAAATAGTTTTGACTGTTCACTGGCATGCCATTTAAATGTTTATTGCATGACATAAAAAAAAATTCTCAGTTTTATACTTAAATGTCTGACTAATTAGCCCAGTTAATATGTGTCGAATATAAGCCGGTCATACAACAAACACAGTTGACCAGCGATTTATACAAGAGCCGTCCGTAAGACAGCACGCTCGACTTTTCTCAGTGCTTGACTCTGAATTAGAGCTTTGCCAGTAAAAGGGGCATAAATCTGTCAAAATTCTAATCAGGTTATGAGGATGGATTGTTTCTTATGGTGTAGCCTTTGATAGTAAATAACTATTTTAAGTTTCAAGTCAATAGCTTTGATAGTAACAGAGATATTGGACGTTATACAAAACTTTAACCAAAAAATTCTATGTTAAAAAGGGGCATAACTCTGTCAAAATTCAAATCAGATTTATGGGGATTGTTTCTTCTGGTAAAGACTGTGATAGTAAATAAATATCATTTTAAGTTTCAAGTCAATAGCTTTGATAGTAACAGAGATATTGGACGTTATATAAAACGTTAACTAAAAAAATCTACGTTAAGAAGGGGCATAACTCAGTCAAAATTGAAATCAGAGTTATGGGGATTGTTTTTGCTGGTAAAGACTGTGATAATAAATAACTATTTTAAGTTTCAAGTCAAACGCTTTGAAAGTAACAGAGATATTTGACTTTATCAAAATTTTAATCAACAAATTCTAAGTTAAAAAGGGGCATAAATCTGTCAAAATTCAAATCAGAGTTATGGGGATTGTTTTTTTTTCTGGTAAAGATTGTGATAGTAAATAACTATTTTAAGTTTCAAGTCAAAAGCTTTGATAGTACCAGAGATATCTGACTTTATCAAAAACTTTAACCAAAAAAATCTAAGTTAAAAAGGGGCATAAATCTGTCAAAATTCAAATCAGAGTTATGGGGATTGTTTTTCCTGATGTAGATGGTGATGGCAAATAACTATTTTAAGTTTCAAGTAAATATCTCTGATACTAACAGAGATATTTGACTTTATCAAAAACTTCAACCAACGGCGACATCGACGCCGACACCGACGCCGATGCTGGGGCGAGTGCAATAGCTCTACATTTTCTTTGAAAAGTCGAGCTAATAAAGAGTCATGTAAAATAGCTCTTGTTCGAACTTTATAAAACTGAAATCAGTTTCGGAGTAAAACCTTGTAATCGTCATCTCAGAATGAATTTCGTCTCCGAACTCTCGTTTAGAAACTTATTTCATACCATAGTTAGGAAATAGTGTAGAAACCCGTCTGGAAATTTAGGCATTTGTTGGCTGATTTGTTTTATTTAACAGAACGATTCCGCATGCTTTAAAACAGTTTACAACTTCTGACAGAAAGGGTAACCGTAACGCAGACGACAGTTAATGAGTATAGTATGAGTATACTCATTAACTGTCGTCTGCGTTACGGTTACCGAACAAGCTTTAATGGTGGAGAAAGATCGTGCATCATTACATCATGGGCGTGCACCGACCTTCCTAAGCCAGCTGTATGGCAACCTCACATGACGAATTCAACGCCCCGCGTGAGGCTCGAACCCTCATCGGTGACGGACAAGCGAATGAAAATCAGCGACTTTAAACACTCAGCCACGGAGGCCCCTAGGATCAAAATGATTCAAAGCTTGAAAATCTTACCTTAATGTCTTCTGGCTGCACGGAAAGAGTATTATGGGGTTTTAACTGACCAATCCGCACCACTTGGTTTCCTTCTTTATTTACCACGAAGAGGTTCTAGGAAAAATAAAGAAATCAATGTATTTCCGACAGTAAGATGATATTTATCCAAGCTAAACGTAACCACTAAAATTAATCGAACAAGAGGACCATGATGGCCTTAGATCGCTCAACTGAGTAACACTGAGTTTTGGTAGATGGCTATGCAAGGTAAATGTCTGTGAAATTATCTTGAAATAACGCCAATGTTTTCTGACAAGAGTATTTACTCATTGAATATCGGCGGATAAAGTTTGTGTTTTGGGAGGGGTGGGGGTGAGGAGGTTGGGTAAGAGGCTGAGGAAATGATGAAATAGGATAGTAAGAGACAGTATCAAACAAGATTTTTTAAATTTTTGCTCTACATTCAAATAAGGGAAACGGACCACACACCCTGGTGGTCATGTGTTTTACAAAACGGAACAGATTTGTACACTCTTCTGTAAGGGTAACCCAAGAAACGTTTGTGTAAAATTACTTTAAAATCAGGTCAGCAGTTTCTGACAAGTTTCCACTATATACATATAGGAAAAAGTGACAGCGCCCCCTGGTGGCCATGTTTTTGTCGAATCAGAAAATTCTGAATTATCTTCATAAAGGGTCTACAAAGAAACATCTGTGTAAAAATATTTCAACATTGGGCCTGCTGATAGTGACATTCAGTTTTTTTTTTAAGTTTTCACTATATACATCAAGGTTAGGGCGACCACGCCCTTTGGTGGCCGTATTTTTCACGAATCAGAATAATTTGAAGTCTTGGTAGAAGGTCACAAAAGAACAATCTGTGTGAAAATTTTTGAAATTTCAACTATATACATGTAGGTAAAAGTGACTACGTGCCACCACTCTCCCGGTGGCCATGTATTCTTTTCTTTTTTTTCTTTTTCTTTTTTTCTTTTTTTTTTTCTTTTTGACAAATTGTAATAATTTGAACAATCTTAGTAATTAAGGGTCAAAAAAGGGTAATTTGTGTGAAATCAATTCGAAATCTTACAGGCGATTAAGCATTTGTTTAGGAGGAGATGTCGTTTGAAGATTTTTTATGTTTAACACTTGTGGCCCTGCGTGCAACCAAGCGAAACCGTTTGTACAATTTTGGAAGAATACCACTAAAGAAACACAATGGCCATCATGCTTCCTCCACACGGATTTGATGGAGACGTCGTTTGTAGAAAAGGATAGACGGAGAACGCACGGTGAGTGATCACAATAGTTCACAATGAACACTTTGTGCTCAGGTGAGTTAAAAAGCCTCTCTTTTCATGATGCTGTAACAACATATAAGAGGAAACACGGTGTTCCAGTGGTAACGCTGTTTGTCTATGAAACTAGAAGAATTACTAACTTCTGAAGGGGGCGCGCATACGGATTATTCATGGTGACTATAAACAAGATTAATAAACGAATAAAAACATGCAATATATTCATGTAATACAAATATAGTATATATAATTTCACTTAATGTAAGAGTCAATGGCTAAAATGTTCAGAACGGTCTGAAAGTGGTTTGTTCCATTAAGCGAAGGACCCATGATCCACAGAACAGATGAAGAGCAATGTTATATGTTACATGAACTATATGTATGTACATCTTCAACAAAGAATGTTACCTTAAGATCGTAATGCAATGTCTTCTTAGTAGGCAAATGCACGGGTGCGCTTCTAGTAGAATATCCACATCACGTGACTAGCTTCTTTATCGAGCGCAGCGAGGTAAATGACAAGTGATTCGAGAGCAGCGACCTTCATCATCCAGGTACAGAGGCCCCTGAGAATAAAATTTAAAAAATAAATCAATTTTGATGTAATTCTATTAGTTTCACTAAGATGTAATTCATCAAAAGTTGCATGCCAAAAACTATCAAAATATACCATGAATCTAACTGTTTGTGTAACCAGTAATTTAGTTTGATCAATATTCACAATTTTTGAAGGAAGGGAGTTAACGTCACACCGACACAATCATAAAACATATGACAGTTTTTGTTGGTGAAGGAAGACCTGAGAACACCCTCCCTCCGGACACTATTTCAGACACAAGCAAGCATGTGGATAGAACCACTGACCTTCCGTTAGCCAGCTGGTTTGCTTCCTCACACTTAATTTTGATGGTCATTGTTCATAATTCTAAAAAGATATTTTTATCCTTTTTCCATCTAAAAATCAGAATCGTTTTTAGCAGAACAGATCTAAACGACAATAAATCCGTAATGGCAATCGAAAAATTTTCGGTCAATTTCGTAATCTTCCGTGTGAGATTTCGTCATCCTTCGGTGAAAACAAAAAAAAATTGTCATAACATCCAGAGAATTCCAAATCGCATACGGATAATACTTGAACAAGCCGAAATTGCGATTGTCCACTACCTTAATCTTTAGCCTGCTGGCGGCACGTGATTCTGCCTCTGCAACCAATGAAGACCAAGATCAGCCTGAATCATTGGCTGCACTGTTCGCTATTCAGTCAGTAAATTTTCAGTGAATACCCCTTCGAATAATAAACGGTATTGCCCAAATTGAATGATGGACCAGTCCATTTTAGAAATTTAGCAAGCTAAAGGTTAATAAGAGCCATTGACTAAATTATTCAGTGAAGTCTAAAATGCTAAATCCGAAGGAGTACCAAAAGAACAGATAACGGTTAATCTTACAAAATATACACGCCTTATACAGGTCTTCTTAAAAATACTTTACCTCCCTATGCAAATACAGACAAACCTGTAATCTATAACTCCTAACCCCGCCCCCTTCACTGCTTCTTTGAAGACAAGTGAATGAAATTGTTTTTACTGACAGGTTGTCTTTACAAACATGTGTTCACTTAGAGTCTTTGGCACACTTGTCACTGTAGCATTAAACAAGAGCTGTATAACACCTTGGTGACCTTGACCTTGGTTATAATAAGCCCATCCTCTGCACATACTTTGTATGCTGGACAATGTTTATGTGAAGTTACAGTAAGATATAAGCAACAGTAACAAAGATAGTAACAGAAAAACAAAGTTGTCGAGAAACTTTAATCTTAAAAATAAACTAAGTATAACACCTTGGTGGCCTTGACCTTGGGTATAACGGGCCCAGCCCCTGCAATACTTGTTAATTTGAAGTTACAGTAAAATATAAGCAATAGTAACAAAGAAAAACAAAGATTGCTGAAATACTTTAACTAAGAAAGCTCACGCCGACGCCGACGCCGACGCCGACCCCGGGGCAAGTAGAATAGCACCCTTATTCTCCGAATAGTGGAGATAAAAATTAGACTAAACTGACCTTTACGTCTGCTGGGTTGGCAAATGCACGGAAACGGTGTTGTAGAGGTGTGAAATGTGGTCAGTCCACATCGATTTGTATATATAATAACTTCTTCATTAACCACAGACATCAAGTGATACAAGTGACCTTTACGAGGCTCCTGTGAAGTGTTAAAAGTTAAGCATCAAATATAGTACCGACTTGTAAAAAAATGTAATTTATTCAAAGTGAATAACAAAAGACTGAAACAAACCCCGTAAACCCGGAAACATTTTGCCACATAATATTGAGCCACTGTTAAGACGCAGCACTTCGTTGGAAGTTTGCAAAAAAAAAAAGTAGAGAATATCTGAAATGATATTTTAATAACATAAGAAGCTTAATGTTTTATTTCGATGTAAATCATGCGTTAGCACGAAGAGAAAAATTCAGTGTTCAATTTCTTTTTGTACTCCGGTCTGCGATGAATTTAATGTCTTGCATTAGGTGAAAAATGATCAAAGCCTTTTCTCTACTGACTATCTGAGCTAAAAATTATTTTTGAGGAATAGTCGACTTTTCCCATATCAGTGCGCATAGAGGTAATTTTGCGACACCAATCGAAATGCTGAGGTGCCACGTTCTGAAAGTTTGATTTTGATAATTCTCTGTAGTGCAATACGAATCAACATTATTTTCCGGTACACTTTATCCTTAGTCAAAACTTATAACCAAACAGTTGAGGCAGTCCTCGTTTTACACCTGAAACTCAAAGCCCAAGCCAAAATTAGGAGTTATTGAAATCTATATAAGAATTGCGTTTTCTAAAGTAGTTCAGTGTACCACCAAACAAAACATATTGCATCATTTTCAGTTCTACGAAATCTAAAGACTTGCAGAATGTTTAGCAAAAACGTCGTGTAATCATGTCATCAGATCATTATAACATCAGCGAGTCACGGAGACCATAAAGGTAAAAGAAAACAACCACGAGAAATTCAAACCTTATCATAACATGAGCAGACCTGTATTAAAGGTCATAAATCAAGCCTGAAAACCAAAACTGCAGATTTACCATGCCTTATTACCCTAAACACAAAACAGTGTCATCTGGAAAATACAATGTTATAGAGCAACTGAAACTGAAGGCTGCATCCAAAATAAAAGAACAGACGACCGCCAGTTTCCCGTTTCTCAACAATCATGTATTTAAATATTTGCTAATGTAAACCAATTAAAAAAAAAGACAAAAAAACTTACCTTGATATCTGCAGGTAGGTCGCTGAAGGTAGCTTGCCAAATGCATGTGATAATATTTTGCTCAGTCTATGTTTTAATGACACCGTCTTTTGAAAAGGCACGAATTGGGGATTAACGGTTAATTTCAATTTAATGTAATGATTGGATACCTGTAGTGATATGTTTACCTGTTTGACCTTTGACATGTGCAACCTGTTTAACCCTGTTCCTGTCGTGCCACAAAATAACTGTATTCTTTTGTATTTCCATGATGGTAATTATACATGTTTTGCTTGAAAAATTGAGAAATAACAAATATCTATACAGTTACAAATTGACAGTGACATATATAAGGCTAAGACATTGTGTTTTATGTCTAAGTATATTATTGAATTAATGTAGTAGCATGCAAAGTACTTGATGTATAAAGGTGATACCGAGTTTAGACCGCACTGTGTAAGATAGTTATTATACTGTTTTTAAAACTATAGTGAAAAGAAATTGACTAAATAACTTTGCAAATGAAGTTGTGAAAAAAAAATCAGAGAGAACCGTCGTGTTGTCATGCATTATAGTTGTATTATATAGGTAAACCAGTATTATCAGAATGATTTTCACGATGTTCATGTGGGAGGAAAAAGAGGGTCACCAGGCTGTGGTAATTTTTTTCTCCAGAAGCTGTCTTTATTAATAAAGATTTAATTAAACAATTGTTCATGCAAGGAAGCAATTGGATTAAATGACGAGATATTTGTCTTGTTTTGTTTTGTTTGTTTGTTTGTTTGTTTGTTTGGAGTTGTTTTTATTCGTCGCAGTCTTATTGTGGAAGAAGGTCTAATTTTGAGATCATTAAATTTCTAAGAATGAAACTTCCCAAGGACACTTCCAAGACTGAGCTTAGAAGCAGCTTATGAGATGCTGAATTACTTTTGACTGGTTTTCAAACTGGACGTCGTGTCGAGAACGCGTTACAGTAAATATACGAACAGGAACATTACATTTCCGGCAGAAAACATGCATAACATAGACAGATATTTCTACACACAAACTTTCCGGTCAGTAATCGTATACAAACATAATGTATTTATGGTGTTTGCTATAAAATATACTGTAAAAATACAATATGCACTGTATACATGTAAGTGTTTGAAAGTCCTCGAATTGCCGATTACAGACTTTTCGCGGGATTGGCCGAAAACTGAAGAGCCACAATCAGTTTTGTTTGTCTTTGCTTGACTATAATGACGTGTATTTGTGAACGTGGAAATTTACGCTGACTAATATTAACGCGAAGTTCTTGAATTCGCGAACATTTCCACGTCGCGAATTTATTTGATTATGCACGTCAATTGGAACTCATATCAGATAATATTAAACATATGATGCAGTCATATTTTTATTTGAAATCTATTTATTTTACATGGCTGATGAAGAAACTTCAAACAGCAAATGTTAAATACGCTAGGGGGATGATTTCTGGGTCTGCACCTAAGTAAGGATTTCTGGAGACTGTCGCCAAAGTCTGTTATCGGCGAGATTCAAACCCTCGACCTCCTACTTTGGAATACCGGGATTCGAAATAGTGGTGTTCGCGTTAAATGCAGTGGACCCTACAAAACATTTTAGTACATACCCATATATAAACACTCCGTTAAGTTACAGGAATCAATATTTATATTATTCATGGAGACGACTTTAAATACATACAAGGCATCTTGTAGCTGCCCTCCCCAATTTTGTTTAGCTTTTCAAGTTGGTCGCAGGATAGCACCATTATAAAACACAGACAAGCGGTCTTCAATAGAATTTGAGACTTAAAATATAGAGACTTCCGTTTCGCAGTTTCCTTAATAGGGCCACTTTTAAGATAAAAAAAAATTGCATGTATTACAGTTTAAGAATAGATCGCACGTAAAGGCCACATTTAAACTACGTACTTTATTAACATTTACGCCAATTGCTGCGCG